>NW_027316532.1:19634742-19802242 GCF_026437365.1 Eucyclogobius newberryi
CAGCCCATTATGTCATCGAGCAAGAGACTCCTCCCACCTCAGAGATTATAATGATTTTTGATTTTCTTTTTTCGATCGGAATATCTCATCTTCAACTGTGTAATTCATGTTTTGTCTTTGTCACTTCAAGAAGAAGAAGAAGTGCTGCTTTAGTGAGACCTTGGCTTCATATCTTCCGTTTTTGTGCTTATTCTTGGGTTTCAGCTTCCTGTTCCCCACGGGTTCCAGATCGATGACAAATTAGGACCATTGCCAGAGAAAAGAGCAATTTAAAACCAAATCAGGCATTTATTTAACGCTGAAAAGTCCTCAAAACGTTGCATTTTCCCCGTTCAAAATATGTAATATTTGTTTGAAATTGTTAGTCTTCATAGAAACAGTCCTAATTTCTCATCGCCCTGAAACACACGGATAGAAGTTTGGATATTTTACTGCTCCAGGTGCATTGTCCTCACAGCGAGTGGGTGATACGCCAAAAAATAAATAAAAAAAATTCACGGACACAAATCACAATTCATGTAAACTTAGAACGCCTTGTCGTCCGCTTCTTCTGAGGGTTCACGCTTCAGTGCAATTGGTCGAATCCACCTGTCACTCATTCGGAGGCGGACCAAACGGAGGGGAGAGGTCTCTGCTTGAACATAAAGCTGCATGCAAAAGAAAACTACTGAATAACAATGGGATTTTTATCGCCGTTTTAAGGTTGAGGCAGGTGCATTTGAGGAGAACCGCCCGACAAACGGTTCAGTCTTGACAGGAAGTTGGGACGGAGCGACAAGTCAACTAAAACCAACTGTAAGAAAAAGAAAATAACAGTACTTTGGCAATATTATTATGGCCCAAAACCTCTGCACCCGGCATGTCCTGGAAGTGTGGAAAGAGGACGAGAGGGAGACGAGGGAGAAGACGGAACCAGGACATCCAACAATGGAGCAAAACATCTCTCCCTAACAGCTATAGGCTAACTGCTAACCGCTAACAGCTAACCCTAAGTGCAGTGCTTGGTGACTACAGCGCTGGTCCAGACACCACAATCCCGGCCCTCGGAAACAAGTTTGGGATCAGGCACGACAGAGGGGAGTAGCTCAGTGCAGCAGTAGCTCAGTGCAGTAGCTCAGTGCAGTAGCTCAGTGCAGTAGCTCAGTGCAGTAGCTCAGTGCAGTAGCTCAGTGCAGTAGCTCAGTGTGATGATCGTTCCACTGACCCAGAGGTTGGCGGTTCAATCTCTGCTCCTACTTGTTCCATGTTGCTGTCGTTGTGTCCTTGCCACCAGCGTCTGCGCACACGCGATAATGTTCATTAACACGATGTGCATTCACCATGTAATAAGAAGAAATTATTCTTGTATCTAGAGCTGCATGGAAAAGTGTAGACTGTGTTTACGCACCAGGTAAAAGGTGCACTTTGGACTTTTCTGCTGGATCGTCCACCGCATTACGTGACAAGGTTTGGAACGAAACACCTGTAACTGAATAAAGGCAAGAAAGTGGGTAATGGACTCGACGCTTAAACGTTACATCGCTTATTTGTTGTGTGAGTTTAGATCTGTTTATTCCTGTTTCGTCATAGTCCTCGATCGTCTTGTCCCGATTTAGATCAATCCAAATATATCTGAAAGTGTTGGCGGTCGGTGTAAAAGGTTTGGGACCAGTTCAGGAGTGCTGAAGGATATTTCTCTCCCTTTAGCCGTCGGGTCGGTGTGACGGTCACATACGGTCCACATACGGCCCACGTATGGCCCACATACAGCCCAACATACGGCCCAACATACGGCCCACGTACGGCCCACATACAGCCCAGATACAGTCCACATACAGCCCACATACAGCCCACATACAGCCCAACATACAGCCCACATACGGCCCACATACAGTCCAGATACAGTCCACATACAGCCCAACATACAGCCCACATACAGCCCACGTACGGCCCACATACAGCCCACGTACGGCCCACATACAGCCCAGATACAGTCCACATACAGCCCAACATACCCCCCACATACAGTCCACATACAGCCCAACATACAGCCCAACATACAGCCCAACATACAGCCCACGTACGGCCCACATACAGTCCAGATACAGCCCAACATACAGCCCACATACAGCCCACCTTGCAGCCCACGTATGGCCCACATACAGCCCAGATACAGCCCAACATACAGTCCACATACAGCCCAACATACGGCCCACATACGGCTCACATACAGTCCACATACAGCCCACATACAGCCCACATACAGCCCAACATACAGCCCACATACAGCCCACATACAGTCCACATACAGCCCACATACAGTCCAACATACAGCCCATGTACGGCCCACATACAGCCCACATACAGCCCACATACAGCCCACATACAGCCCAACATACAGCCCACATACAGCCCACATACAGCCCAACATACAGCCGACATACAGTCCACATACAGCCCACATACAGTCCACATACAGTCCACATACAGCGCACATACAGCCCAACATACAGCCCACATACAGCCCAACATACAGCCCACGTACGGCCCACATACAGCCCAACATACAGCCCACATACAGCCCAACATACAGCCCACATACAGCCCAACATACGGCCCACATACGGCTCACATACAGCCCACATACAGCCCACATACAGCCCAACATACAGCCCACATACAGCCCAACATATGGCCCACATACGGCTCACATACAGCCCACCTTGCAGCCCACGTATGGCCCACATACAGCCCAGATACAGCCCAACATACAGCCCACATACAGCCCAACATACGGCCCACATACGGCTCACATACAGTCCACATACAGCCCACATACAGCCCACATACAGCCCAACATACAGCCCACATACAGCCCACATACAGCCCACATACAGTCCACATACAGCCCACATACGGCCCACATACAGTCCACATACAGCCCAACATACGGCCCACATACAGTCCACATACAGCCCACATACAGCCCACATACAGTCCACATACAGCCCAACATACAGCCCAACATACAGCCCACATACAGCCCACCATACGGCTCACATACAGCCCACATACAGCCCACATACAGCCCACATACAGTCCACATACAGCCCAACATACAGCCCACATACAGCCCACATACAGCCCACCATACGGCTCACATACAGCCCACATACAGTCCACATACAGCCCAACATACAGCCCACATACAGCCCACATACAGCCCAACATACAGCCCACATACAGCCCACATACAGCCCACATACAGTCCACATACAGCCCAACATACAGCCCAACATACAGCCCACGTACGGCCCACATACAGCCCACATACGGCCCACATACAGCCCAGATACAGTCCACATACAGCCCAACATACAGCCCACATACAGCCCAACATACAGCCCACATACAGCCCAACATACGGCCCACATACAGCCCAGATACAGTCCACATACAGTCCACATACAGCCCAACATACAGCCCACATACAGCCCACATACAGCCCAGATACAGTCCACATACAGTCCACATACAGCCCAACATACAGCCCACATACAGCCCAACATACAGCCCACATACAGCCCAACATACGGCCCACATACGGCTCGCATACAGGCCACATACAGCCCAACATACGGCTCACATACGGCCCACATATAGCCCAACATACGGCCCACAAAAGGCCCACGTACGGCTCCAACACATTTGTCATGGACAGACTAGCCCTTCTGTGTGACTACGGATCACTGATCGGGTTAAGCCGCCGCCTTCTCCTCCTCCTCTCACCCAATGAAATCAAACATGTTCCATTGAAGAGAATGAAGACGGACGGTCCCGCTGGGCGACCCCCCGACGACCTCCGCCGCGCCGTGTTATTGCGGTCGGCGGCGCTAATGGCTAAACTGTGGAGCAGCGTGTAAAGTCAACGCGGACGCTGTGAAGTCGCTGATGGATCCTGAGTTCTTGTTCTAACATTCTCTGGTCCAAAGGCTTTACGGGACAGAGAGAGAGCAGAGACATTCAGCAAATGGTTGAAGCCCACGATGCCTTTAACTACATTGATCGTTTGACACTTCGATTGGAACGTGTCTGTGAACATTTGGCACGATTAAAGTTGTATTTGTTTGTTGTTGACAGGTAAATACAGTCATAACTCGTGTAATGAAAATGTAATGTAAACGTGGAGCTTCTAGCTTTGGGTTTGTGGTCCCCGGTCATTGTGGCGCTCTTCAGTTGGATAGTACATTAAACACATTATGATAAAAAGGTTGTCATGGCAATAAGAGTAACAGTTCATGGAAATGTCACTGTTGAGTTGCAGGAAACAGCTCTTTTGTGCCACATTTGTATGATTCGATGAGCCACGTTTTTGTCATTTTTGTGAAAAGACTGAAACGCTGGGGCCTCTCTCACTGGGGCCCCCGAGCTGAATGCTGCTCTCCTCCTGGGGGAAAGTGCAGCGCCCCCTAGAGGTGCCTCTGATGGCTCTGTTAGAGGTGGAGCTAAACCATGCGTGCGCCCGACTAAAACGTCCCCCCGTTTCAAACCGCCGAAGCTGTTCCTGAACTCTTTGGAGCTCAAACAGATGTCTGGACTCTTTGTGAAGCTGAGACTCGTCGTTTTAGCTTCTATTTTCTCTGATTTACTCGGATTATAAGAAGAAACGAGCTCTGCACAGAAGAAATGTAATCGTTTCCATTGTTTTAATAATGTCCATTTCTTAATTGTTGGATGAGTTTGTGCCCTTTTCCCTGCCGCCAGAAGAATGTTCCAGAGAAGTCTATTTATTGTGTCCATGGTGTCCAATGGCAACGTCAAAGTCTTCAGATTTCAGTCCAATATGGACAGGGCCGTTTTCACATGGTAGTGGCGTGTGTCACAGTTTCTCCAACACTTTGACACATTTTTCCAACAGAATTCTGATTTGTTAATCCTTCTTTGAGATGTGTTTTCTCTTTCTTCGTTTGTCAAAACTAAATCACCCTTTCTTTCCATATTTATCTTTGATAGATTTGGTAGAATGGCTGTCCAAAAATGCATACATTTAAATAGTTTAGACACTATTCCACCTGGAGAGGTTCCTATCAATTATTTTTTCAATTTCAGGATAAAAATGTGACCCAGATTCTTCCCAGAATAATGGATTTAACTGAAACGAAGTGAGTTATAACTTTCTTTTTATATTCGACCTTCCAGGAGCTGTAGAGTTCTTTGTTATCAGATGTGGATAAAATGGAATAAATGCTGAAAATGTCTGAACAGCTGAAAGGTGTCTGTCCGTTACGTTCAGTGTTTGTTTGTAAAATGATCAGGTTTGTAGTGAGGATCAAAAGTGTTTAGAGATTAAACTTTACTTGGAGCGGCCAGACATGAGCAGAACATTCACATCAGTAGAAAAGTGCAGTAGAATCCATGCAGTGGAACGGAACTGTTATTGATATGAATCATATATATATATATATATATATATATATATATATATACTTGAGGCATTATATTGCTGGGGCTGTAATTAGAGGTGAGGGCCAGGTCACCACGGCAGGTTGCTAAGAGACCGGGGACATAAAAGCTGTCTGATATCGCTCTCACATGTATTCATTTCCGCTTTAAAACTGCTTTTTTTAGACGAGACGTGAAACTGGAGCGATCCACCCAAGCACAGCCAATCAGAGCACTGCTTTCAGCCTTTATTTCCCAGGTAATGAGACATAAAACACTTGATTATTAGATGCAAACAGCGGCCTCACTTTAGCCACAAAATGAGTTCCTGAGCTTTCTTCACGTGTCGCAGGAGCAGCAAACGATGACACGTTTCTTACATTCTATATTTTGCCCTGGAGGATCTGAGAAAATATAAATCATATTGTTTGAGTGTTTTCTGTTACAGACTCAGGGCACGGCAGTAGAATAAGCTCCGGGATGAAAAGTTTAGCGTCTCATCCAGCAGCATTCACGATGTTGATTGTATTAATACGATAAAACTTCTACTGCTTCAACTTTTATGGAAACGACTCGACTAAGATTATGTTTTTTACCAATCTCTTCTCTTCTTTATCTTCAGCGTTCCCATTTTTGTTCAGATGTTAGAGTCGTAAGGACCATCTGCAGTTTAATATTTGATGACTTGGATGTTGCACAGATGACGTTTTCCCTTTAAACAGTCTGCGAGTCGTCTGGGGAGAGTGCGGTCTGCGGGGGACAGTGAAGTGGCTCCCAGATGGAGACCGCTCTCTAATTACTCCCATGGAAACACGAGCTGGATCTGAGTCTGGGGACGCTCTCTGCGAAGGAAGCGTTCAGTCTGCAGCGCTCGACTTTCAATCTGCAGCGCTCGACTTTCAGCCACGCTCAAGGGAAAGCGGGACCAGAGTTTAGAGTTTGTCAGTTTGTCAGAGTTTAGTAAAGTGGTGGAGCGGCCCAAAGGGATATGGTTCGAAAAGAAATGTAACTCGGAAACTTGAGTTGACATAAAAATACTTTTTAAAACATTGTTCTGTGATTCATTTTCTGGTGTTATACATGTTTAATATTAAATATGAGCAAAAACACAGATTCTTGTACATTAATCCCATTTATGATTTAGTTTCCGTGCATATTGTGGCTCCTCCTCCAGGCGTGGCCCGTGTTTCACATATTGAAGTCTTGAGCTTGAATAATTCCAAAAAGTTACCTTTGTTAAAAGTTTGAGCCAGCACGCTTGTATCTAAGTATGTATTACACAGTGTTGGAAAGTAACTCAATATGCACATAACATACATACTCAGAATACTCATTTAGAGCTGTTTTTACAGTTACACTTTCAGAATACACTTACTTCTCAAAAGTCTGAGTAAAACATAGTGATATTTGAGCACACAATTTAGGCCTCAATCTTCGCATAATTAGCAGCTCTTATAATGTGAGTAATCTATTTTGTTCTTTTTGCTCATCTTAAAAATAAACTAAAAACAAACACTACAGTTAGTTCAGTGCAATTCAGCGTGAAAGTATCAGAACTCTGGACACAAAATACAGTATTGTTGAAACACACAATAACAAACTATAATAAAATCACACATTCACTGACACTGATGGATTTATTCATTTACTTTCATTGTTGGTGGTGTTAAAGGTGCACTGTGTAACTTTTCTGAGGGAGAGTCTGCCACAGAATGTTCCAGAGCACGGCATTAAAGCATCAGAAAACAACGCCACAAAATCACGGTCGTTCCAGCAGCGTTCAGTGATTTTATTTGTATTTCTCTCAGTAAAATATCCCTTTGCACACGAGCATATATATTAAGACAGTATTCCGTGACACAAAACGAACAAATACAGTAAGCGGCTCACATGTTGGGAGCTGTTGGTAGTGCTCGCGCTCCCGTGTGGCGTTCATATACACTTTTCTTATCGGCCGCTCCAAAAAGAACACTGATTAGCGCTTATCTGCTCGCTCGGGGTGAACGCTTATCACATATGATTATTCCGTAGCGCGCAAGGACGAACGGAGGGCGCCCGGACGCCGCAATATGTCATGTCCACTAAAAAACAGCAGCTCGGCAGATAAAATGTTAATGTGGCGGATGCGGGAGTCACAAGCGTGTTTTTAAAGGGGCAATTTGCGACGAGGCGAGCAAGTTCACGGTGAGAATGCACGTTTGTCCAAGGTATTTTTAAGAACTGTGTGTCTTTGACAGGTTTTTACGGTTTTCTGATTTTGACTTTGGTGCATTTATACCTTTTGTACATGTAAATTATACTTTTACACCAGTCGAGCAGGTATTTGTGGAGAAAACGTTGACAAAAGTCTGTAGAAAATGACAGGAAGTGACATCACAGCAGTCAAAGTTTAAGCAGAATTTACACGAATAACTTTTTTGATTCTCTAAACAACATTAATTCAACAAAATGAAGTCGCTCTCATATATTTTTTATTGGTAAAAAAAAAATAAAAAAAAATAATATATATATATATATATATATATATATATATATATAAGTGACATTAGATGAGTTTTGGCCCAGTGTTTGCTGAGTAATTTCCCACTGTGATGTCATCAATTACAAACAGGAAGTGAAATTATAAACCTAAAAAAATTCCCATTCTGGGATAACATTTTTATAATTTTTAGGATAATTCAAAATATATTTATTTGAACTGCATTTTAGTTGAATGAGTCGCCCGACCTGTAGGGGGCGCTTTAAGTCGGTTAGTTTATGTCATACTGTGGAACATTCTAAAGCCACACTAGAGGATTTTGAACCAGATTTGAGTTCGAGGAGGCGATTCTCACTATAGATTATTTCCATTGCTCATGTCTGTGGAACAATGCGACGAGGAACTTTACAACAGCCAATCAGAGCACAGCGCCGGGCTCCGTTTTCTAGCGACGCCTCTTAAAACATAGACAAATATAAGACAAAACCAACACAACAAATTTCAAGCAAACTTTAGAATTTGACCAATCGCTGGCAATTATTAGTCAGTGTAATCAGCTCGTTAGCGCCATCGTTTTGTTAGCCTAGCGTCCTTGTGTATTTGGCGACACTTGCGCTTGTGCGGTGTGGCTCGACGTGAGCGTAAGACAAATAATCGTTACAAAATGTCGTTATGCGCGTCTTAAAGTCCTCTTGAGTGCCACCAAGCAACATCCCCATGGAAACGAGCACTGTGAGCCGTTTACCAGATTAGCGTCGATCGTGCTAGTTTGTTAGCCTGACTACGACGTATTTTCATCAAAGTCAGAAACGCTAAAAATGTCAAGTTAAAGAGAGCTTTACAAAGAAGGAAAATTTGATACTCGAGACAATCAGCAATTCACAAGTTTAGTTTAGCAGTTAAATTTTGGCTCATATTTAACGTATAAACAGATGTGGTTTGTGTGGCCCCTTTAAGACCCTCCCGTGGACCCCCAGCCTTCTATTCACTGTTGTTTTGTCAACATTACACTTCAAAATACTTAAAAAATATGAAGTATATTAAGTTTTTGTTCAATAAACACATTCATTAGGCGGTGTCTTCTTCTTCTTGCTGTTGTTTCCCCACAGTTTAAACATGCAAAGCTAAAAATTATAGACAGTCAAGAAGTCAAAAATAATATATTTGTATTTTTCTATGTTTTGTGCTTTTGGGTTTTTGTGCTGTTGGGTTTATGAGAAATGTTGTAATAAAGTGTATAATAACTACACCTGCCTTAGTAAAGCATGAACAAAGACTTAATTCCTAGTGAACAAATTGTTTATTAAGAATGATTCAGGCTTAAAGTAATACTCTAAAACCTAAGGCTTAATTAAGTCATTTCTAATCCTGAATCATGCTTAATAAACTGTATGTTCATTATGAATTACATGCTTTCTCATGCTTTGTTAACAGCATTTTTTAAGGTGTATAAAGTTGCACCGGACATTTTAACAATAGCAGAAATACATTTGGGGTTTTTCAGTTTGAGTTAAAAAATATTGTACTTGAATAATACATGTTTTTGAACGAGATAGGACATGATACGTTCTTTGAATGCAAATGCTCAAATAAATACAATTGAATTCAAACGTTGTAAAAGTATTATTCCCTGGTTATTTTCCCATGGCACTTTCCAGACGGTACTTTTGAGTTTGTCGGCGTAAACTCCCTCCGCTCCGTCGCAGCAGCGCACGGCGAGTCCGATCATCTGGAAAAGGCGGTTTAGAGACGCCACGGTGTTCGGACGCCCGAGGTAAAAAAACGCTCACAGCAGCCGGTCGTGTTAAGCTAGCCGTGACCGCGGAGGAGCTGAGGGAAGTGCCTGGGGAGAGGGGGGAGTGCGGGCGTTATGACGTCACCGCGGCGCCTGTACTTGTTGACAGGATTAAAAAGGGGGAAACGCGTCTGTTACATGTTTTCATTTGTCGAACTCCTTCACAATAAAGCGATAATTAAATATTTAAAAAAAACTAACAAACCCTATTTTTTACAATCAAAAGAAAACAGGGAAAAATTTGAAATGTGATGATAAATTTAGAATATTTTCTAATTTATTTTTCAACTCTTAATGACTGTTATGATCATTATTTCATTTTTGGATTACCGTATTTTCCGGACTAAAAGTCACACCTTTTTTCATAGTTTTGGCTGGGGTGCGACTTATACTTATACTTATATACTTGCAACCACATTTCATACTCCAGTGCAACTTATATATGTTTTTTTTCTTCTCTATTATGCATTTTTTGGCTGGTGCGACTTATACTCCGGAAAATACGGTAATAATTTCATTCTTTTGGCCTTTTGCAGTCCGACTCACGAAACAAGAGGGGCCAAAAGGTCACGATCAACAACAAAGACACAAATCGGCGCGTCAAGGTGAAGCGCAGCATAATCTACCGCGAGAAAAAAGGTTACAAAAAGACCATTTGAACGCGCCCCAAGGCTGAGGGGCCCCGATCTCGCGCGGCGCACCCCGGGAATAACCCTGCGAACGGGGCCTTCGCGTCCGCTTTCCGCCCATAAATCCGCGGATTAGCTTCGCAAATGGTCCGCGCCATCGCCTCGAAGCATTTATTCCAAAACATTAACCGCCGAGGCGCTCTTCATCATCGTAAATCACACCCGCGTTACCGCCGTCGCGAGCGCTTTTCCGCGGGATCCGGCGTCTCTCCGGAATAGTAAACAACGGCGTCCCACGATGCACCTCGCCTCTCGTAAAGAAGCGAAACCGTCGGCGCTATCTGCAATATTGTTGATATGGAGTAAAGCAGGAGGAATATGGATCGGAGGAAGCCACGGCGCAGGTAAGTCTATGTAAAAGAGCTCCGGGGGAAGTCGTAACAAGGAGCGAGATGAACAGTGACCGTCGGCAGCTTTATGGAAGCTCGTATCGGCGAGGACGGCGACGACGCCTCACAAACGCTTCACGCTTTAAAACATGATAAGCGTGGAACATCGAGGGTTATTTTGCGTTATAGTTCATGCCAAAACTGTAGCGCAAAGGCCTATATTAATGTTTCTTTCACTGATAAGTTTACTACCGTATTTTCCGGACTACAAGTCGCACCTTTTTTCATAGTTTTGGCCGGGGTGCGACTTATATTTATACTTATACTTATATACTTATACTTGTTATTTTCACACTTGCAACCGCATTTCATACTCCAGTGCGACTTATATGTTTTTTTTTCATCTCTATTAGCATCTAGCAGACAAAAGTCAATGAGGAGTACAGTCTGAAAACTACCGTAAGATGCCACCAGGGGCCGCCACAAGGGCAAAGTTATAGACCGGACATGGGCAGCGCAGGGGAAGCGAGGTGAAAGACAAGCAGCGGCATAGAGGTCATATCGTGGGGTGGTGAGGTCAGTCGACAGAGGTGGAACTTAACGGGGGGAAAACCACAATAACAATGACGCTACCGGGGCGACCTACACGGGCCCATATCTAAGGGGCCTATAGGATAAGGTTATCTTTACGAGGGGCGTGTGACTGGAACCAGTAAATCGAGGGGGATATGATGGCGCGGAACTTTTGGAGCGGCGAGTTTTTCTGCACAAACTGTCCGGGGTCTCGTGTGGCTCATGAAAAAAGTACTTTACGTTGAAACTTCTCGAGTCTGGAGTTCGGTTATTCTTCGCGAGAGTTCGATTTGACAACGGGAAAGCTATTGTTTTATTCACAGTTTAAAATGCGACCCGGACGTTTGCATGAGATTTATGTACTTTTGGTGTGAACGTGATGCATGCACGAGGAGTATTTTCTGGAATATGTCTGAGTGCAGCTCGTTGTGCTCTTTTGAACTGAATACAATCAAAATAACTAATCATCTGATGTGGCGTTTCTCGACTGACAAATTTAAAAGAGACTAGACTTCCAGGTCAAAGGTCAAAGACAATCATTAAACAACGTAAAAGGAACGCACAGAGGTAAAGAGAGAGAGCATAGAAACTGTCAAACATCACGGTCCTAAACGTGTACTCATTCCATTTGGTCCAAAGTCAATTACCGTATTTTCCGGACTATAAATCGCATATTTTTGGCCGGGGTGCAACTTATACTTATACTCCGGAGCAACTTATATGTGATATTATTTGTTATTTTAACACTTGCAACCGCATTTCATACTCCAGTGCGACTTATATATGTTTTTTAAATTCTCCATTATGCATTTTTTGGCTGGTGCGACTTATAGTCTTGTGCGACTTATAGTCCGGAAAATACGGTAGTCCATTTGCAAATTGAGTCCGTATTTCATTTTCTCAATTTTTCCCGAACGTCGCTTACAACGTCGGCCCACGGTCCTCGATTGTTTGGTTCAGTTCCCCGTCCCTGCGAACAGAAGTGTGTTCCGGAGCATTCCATTTACCGTCCTGTTTGTGCCTAATCTTAAGCAGACACGGCGCCAGCGGCAACGCATTCTCGGACAGACTACATCCAATAAACACGCTGACAGTTAAATATCTGGTGTGTTTGTGAAGACAGTGCTGATAACACACACACGCCTGCTGCAATGCCGTGAATTTAAATGAGGTTCTCGGCAATTTACTGCATGAACTGCATGAAAAATATGTTGCTAAAAAAATAAAAAAAAGGTTTGTGAAAATATGTTTTAAACAGCTCATTCCTTTATCTTGTTTAGATTAGAATTTTAATATACCATTTACAGTTTACAATTAACCCAAAATAACATGTGTGTGCTATAATATTGAAAAATGAAAAGACACAGATTTATTTATTATTTTTTTTATTGTATAATTTTCAAGAAGAAACTGATCTCGTCAATATTAAACTTTTAGCAGTCGTCCAAACTCTTTCTTCACTTTAAGCCGTTCCAAAAATCTTCTTTTATCTGCAGCTTTCACGACTTTCAAAGGGCAAAAGCGGAGTTTCCGTGTCGCGGCGCTGCTACGGCAGCTAGCCTGCTAACAGCGAATTAGTATCGCTGAATAAAACATCATTTACGATTGGACAATGTTTCCGAAATGGACTAGTTTCACGATGACCTTTGGAAGTATTTTTTTGTCTTTAAGTGGAAAATGGCGACATATTTGTTTGTGCCGTCGGACTCACATAACAACGTTAGAGCGCGCACGGTAATCACGACTGACAACGCCAAACACAGAGGATAAAAGGTCATGATCAACAAAGACTCGCTTTCCTTCCACTCCACTTCAAGAGCATGAAATCTCCGAGAAGCAGGACATGTTTTCCAAGGTGAAGCAAAGAGTAATCTATCAGGAAAAGGTTATGAAAAGACTCCGACGCTGAGGGCCCTAATCTCACCTTTAACAACATCACAACATTGCTAACGACAACTAGCCTGCTAACAGCGCGGCGACACCATTTCCAGGTCCCTGATGAAAGAAAATGCTGTACAATATTATATAACGGTTGGATTTTGATCTGAAGAGCTACTTTTACAACAAAACGCCTGCTGTTACAGTTCCGTCCACTAGCTACAATGCATTTTCAATGGGTGAGTTAGCGTTAGCATCCAAACATTGCAAACTTTGAAAAAACAGGGCTTTTTGGGCAACTGACAACAAACGGGTGACACCAGAGCCTCGTTAGCAAAACTCACCACGTGCAGAAGTGTTTTGTGACAATTAGCAACGTTAGCAAATTAGCATACTTGCTAGCGACCACGTAATAAACATTTCTTAAAACTTATGTTATGGTAGACATTAACTCACCAAAAACACAGGTTTGATCATGAACGTTTAGCTGAGTTTCATCAATCACAACAAACTCTGCAAACTTTAGTGAACTTTAAAAACAAGAGCAGGAAGCTATGGACGCTTATTGTTAGCCGTTAGCAGCTATGCTAAACCTGTCGCTCCTGGACAACACGCTGAAACAAAACTGATTTTACTATGACATGAAAGACATTCAATTTGGCAATTTTGGTGGCGTTGACAATTGTACTTCCTGGTTTGACATGTCCAGCAAATATGACATAGGCAGAGGTAATTCCACAACTGTTACTTGGCAACCATATTGTAAACAAAAGCCAAAATCTTTTTTATTTAATTTAAATCATACAATAAGTTATGAGTTGACAAGAAATTACACCTGACAACACATTTATTTTGTTAAATGCTCTTTTAAACTGTCGTAAAATGTCTACGTTGCGCACAAATTGTGAAAAAAATTGCGCTTTTTGATGACATCACAGATGTGGAGGTATTCCGTTGTGGAAGTCAGCTTGCCTAAAGAATAAAGCTGTACGGTGGAAGCACCGAACGTCAAAGAAGGAGAGGAAGATGAAGAAGAGTCTCCCTGGAATAAAGCCGGTTGGTCTCTGAAACGAAGGAGTACTAAAGGAATAAAGTCTGGCGGTAATACAACACTCGGATGCCAACCGCCATAAAACAACAACAACAACAACAACAACTAAAGAATAAAGCTGTACGGTGGAAGCACCGAACGTCAAAGAAGGAGAGGAAGATGAAGAAGAGTCTCCCTGGAATAAAGCCGGTTGTTGTTGTTGTTGTTTTATGGCGGTTGGCATCCAAGTGTTGCATTACCGCCAGACTTTATTCCTCAGACTTTGTCGTAGTCCTCAGACTCTGTCGTAGTCCGTAAAAGTACTCCTTCCATTGCTTTGGTGTTACAAAGCCCATGAGGTCATGATATGTCTTTGTGACTAGAATAGTTGTTGTTGTTTCAGAGACCAACCGGCTTTATTCCAGGGAGACTCTTCTTCATCTTCCTCTCCTTCTTTGACGTTCGGTGCTTCCACCGTACAGCTTTATTCTTTAGGCTTCATTCTATAGGCTTTAATATTTCCACTGATGTCGCTGCTTGGTAGCCGTGCGTCTACGAGACTGGACGAGGACAGGAGACCACCCCCACCCCCATCTCGTCACTCTGATCACCCTGACTCCCCAAAAGCAGACCCCCATCACTCCGACTCCCATTTAGCGCCTTTAGCCTGTTTTCTATATCTGCCCAATCAAGCTCCTTTGTTCCAAGGAATCTCCCTGCAGCTTTAGCAATGATCCTGATCCTTTCAGTTCTGCTTTGAGTCTGAGCAGCACAGTTTACAACATCCACCATAAAGAGTACAAAATCCTCTCTATCCACAACCAGGGTATACTCATTAATTCTGGAACCTGCACACTTGGGACCTCCACTCTTGAAACCTTCACACCTCTTGGGAGCACTGCTGGCCTTTCTCATTTCGCCCTGGCTGGGAGCAGCGCTGGCTCCTCTCTCTGTATTTACTCTAAACTCGTTACTTGAAACTTTCTTGACTGCATCTGCATAGGATATACCTTGAGAGACCTTTATTTTATGCACCTCAGCAGGTCTTTGGCTAAACCTGCATCCCCCGTAGGCAGAGCTATGTTCTTCCCCACAGTTACAGCACTTCAGTTTTGCTCCCACGTCACACTTCCCATACTCATGATCTCCTGCACATTTACCACACCTTTGCCTCCCTCTACAGACCGCTGCAATATGCCCAAAGCGCTGGCACTTAAAGCAACGCAGGGGCGGCGGAACATATGGCCTGACGCTATAGCACATGAACCCAATGAACACCTTACTAGGCAGGCACCTCCCTTCAAGTGTTACCATTACCGACAAGCTGTCACATCTTACCCCAGACCGGGTCACCTTCAACCGCCTAGCGTCCACCACCGTAGCTCCAGTCAAATTCTCCTTAACTTCATCCACAGACGTCGCCGTAGGGACACCTACGATAACTCCTCTGACCGTGTTTCTTTCAGCATCAGACACAAGAATGTCTTTTCCACCCAGACGTTTAGTTCCAATCGCCTTCCGTTGCTGAGCCGCGTTCTTGCACACGACCAGCAGCGAGCCATCTCTAAGGACACTCGCACTCTTGATCACTCCCACAGCTACAGTTAGGCTCTTTGACAATGCCACTGAATTCCACTCCTTAAAGGATGCACTATCCTGTGCAAGCTTTATGATCACCTTACAGTCTCTGCTCTCACTCCGGATATCAATAGCTTCAGCCTCATCCTGCTGCTCATTCCCAGAACCCTCGGACGAGCTAAGGGACTTTTTACGTTTCCGGGCACGTGCAGCCAGAAAAGGCTGCTCCTCCACGCCGTCCAGAACGTCTTCGACCACCGATCCACTCTCCTCCGCCATCTCCCGTCTCTCCAGACCGGAGACTAGCTCTTCTTCTCCAAATGTTGTTGTTGTTTTATGGCGGTTGGCATCCGAGTGTTGCATTACCTCCAGACTTTATTCCTCAGACGTTTCTCCCAAAAACACAGGTTTGATCATGAACGTTTAGCTGAGTTTCATCAATCACAACAAACTCTGCAAACTTTAGTGAACTTTAAAAACAAGAGCAGGAAGTTAAATATGGACGCTTATTGTTAGCCGTTAGCAGCTATGCTAAACCTGTCGCTCCTGGACAACACGCTGAAACAAAACTGATTTTACTATGACATGAAAGACATTCAATTTGGCAATTTTGGTGGCGTTGACAATTGTACTTCCTGGTTTGACATGTCCAGCAAATATGACATAGGCAGAGGTAATTCCACAACTGTTACTTGGCAACCAGATTGTAAACAAAAGCCAAAATCTTTTTTATTTAATTTAAATCATACAATAAGTTATGAGTTGACAAGAAATTACACCTGACAACACATTTATTTTGTTAAATGCTCTTTTAAACTGTCGTAAAATGTCTACGTTGCGCACAAATTGTGAAAAAAATTGCGCTTTTTGATGACATCACAGATGTGGAGGTATTCCGTTGTGGAAGTCAGCTTGCCTAAAGAATAAAGCTGTACGGTGGAAGCACCGAACGTCAAAGAAGGAGAGGAAGATGAAGAAGAGTCTCCCTGGAATAAAGCCGGTTGGTCTCTGAAACGAAGGAGTACTAAAGGAATAAAGTCTGGCGGTAATACAACACTCGGATGCCAACCGCCATAAAACAACAACAACAACAACAACAACAACTAAAGAATAAAGCTGTACGGTGGAAGCACCGAACGTCAAAGAAGGAGAGGAAGATGAAGAAGAGTCTCCCTGGAATAAAGCCGGTTGTTGTTGTTGTTGTTGTTGTTGTTGTTGTTGTTTTATGGCGGTTGGCATCCAAGTGTTGCATTACCGCCAGACTTTATTGTTGTTGTTGTTGTTGTTGTTGTTGTTGTTGTTTTATGGCGGTTGGCATCCAAGTGTTGCATTACCGCCAGACTTTATTGTTGTTGTTGTTGTTGTTGTTTTATGGCGGTTGGCATCCAAGTGTTGCATTACCGCCAGACTTTATTCCTCAGACTTTGTCGTAGTCCTCAGACTCTGTCGTAGTCCGTAAAAGTACTCCTTCCATTGCTTTGGTGTTACAAAGCCCATGAGGTCATGATATGTCTTTGTGACTAGAATAGTTGTTGTTGTTTCAGAGACCAACCGGCTTTATTCCAGGGAGACTCTTCTTCATCTTCCTCTCCTTCTTTGACGTTCGGTGCTTCCACCGTACAGCTTTATTCTTCAGGCTTCATTCTATAGGCTTTAATATGTCCACTGATGTCGCCGCTTGGTAGCCGTGCGTCTACGAGACTGGGCGAGGACAGGAGACCACCCCCACCCCCATCTCGTCACTCCGATCACTCCGACTCCCCACAAGCAGACCCCCACCACTCCGACTCCCATTCAGCGCCCCCAGCCCGCTTTCCATATCTGCCCAATCAAGCTCCCCCGTTCCAAGGAATCTCCCTGCAGCTCCAGCAATGATCCTGATCCTTTCAGCCCCGCCCCGAGTCCGAGCAGCACAGTTCACAACATCCACCACAAAGAGCACAAAATCCTCTCTATCCACAACCAGGGCACTCTCACCAACTCTGGAACCCGCACACTTGGGACCTCCACTCCCGAAACCCTCACATCCCCTGGGAGCCACGCCGGCCCCTCCCACCTCGCCCTGGCCGGGAGCAGCGCCGGCTCCTCTCTCCGCATCCACTCCAAACTCGTCACTTGAAACCCTCCTGACTGCATCCGCATAGGATACACCCCGAGAGACCTCCATTTTCTGCACCTCAGCAGCTCCCCCGCCAAACCTGCATCCCCCGCAGGCAGAGCCACGTTCCTCCCCACAGCCACAGCACCCCAGCCCCGCTCCCACGTCACACCTCCCACACTCATGATCTCCTGCACATCCACCACACCTCTGCCTCCCTCCACAGACCGCTGCAACATGCCCAAAGCGCCGGCACCCAAAGCAACGCAGGGGCGGCGGAACACACGGCCCGACGCTATAGCACATGCACCCAATGAACACCTCACCAGGCAGGCACCTCCCTTCAAGTGCCACCACCACCGACAAGCTGTCACATCCCACCCCAAACCGGGTCACCCTCAAACGCCCAGCGTCCACCACCGCAACTCCCGTCAAATTCTCCCCAACTTCATCCACAGACGTCGCCGTAGGGACACCCACGATAACTCCTCTGACCGTGTTTCCTTCAGCATTAGACACAAGAATGTCCTTTCCACCCAGACGTTCAGTTCCAATCGCCCTCCGCCGCCGAGCCGCGTCCCCGCACACGACCAGCAGCGAGCCACCTCCAAGGACACCCGCACCCCTGATCACTCCCACAGCCACAGCCAGGCTCCCCGACAACGCCACTGAACTCCACTCCTCAAAGGATGCACCATCCTGTGCAAGCCCCACGATCACCCCACAGTCCCCGCTCTCACCCCGGACACCATCAGCCTCAGCCTCATCCCGCCGCTCACCCCCAGAACCCTCGGACGAGCCAAGGGACCCCTTACGTCTCCGGGCACGTGCAGGCAGAAAAGGCCGCTCCTCCACGCCGTCCAGAACGCCCTCCATCCCCGATTTACTCTCCTCCGCCACCTCCCGTCCCTCCAGACCGGGTGTTGAGCAAGGTCTCCTCACAGTTTAGCCGGTTGGTCTCTGAAACAACAACAACTATTCTAGTCACAAAGACATATCATGACCTCATGGGCTTTGTAACACCAAAGCAATGGAAGGAGTTCTTTTACGGACTACGACAGTCTGAGGACTACGAAACGTCTGAGGAATAAAGTCTGGCGGTAATGCAACACTCGGATGCCAACCGCCATAAAACAACAACAACAACAACTACGAAAAGTCTGAGGAATAAAGTCTGGCGGTAATGCAACAATTGGATGCCAACCGCCATAAAACAACAACAACAACAACAACAACAGCAGCTTCACTTCCTGTCATTTTCAACTTTTATTTGTCAAATTGTCTTCACAAACCGCCACCTGACGGATGGAAAAACCATGATATTTATTTACCAGCGGGACAGACTCGCCAAACAAAAACACAAGTCCAGCCGCTCGAGACTCGGCGAGAAAAGCGCCAGACTTTGTTCCTCACAACAAGAAACATTACAGCTTTCAGAAGCACTTTGTCTCGCTCGGAATGCTGCCATCCTTTCTGTGCGGCGGGCTTTGTTTGTCAGCATGTTTCCCCGAGTGTTCTGATGAGCTGACAGTGTGCGGAAGTGCTGCTCTAAGCTCCTTTCTCCTGCTCTTAATGTGCAACCACTTTGAAAAATGTGGTTTATTCAGAAATACTGCCGTTTGTCGACCAATCAAAAACGAGAAGGGATCCGCACTTTCTGTTATCGGCGAAGTTACCGTGAAGTCCCGCAGCGTAACGTTTTAGTTTTCAATGTATTGCGTCGAAAAACGTACGTTCGTCCTTCCTTTGGCTCTAATATTTCACAAAATGACATAAAAATGTGTTTATGTTAAAGAAGAATCATTGTATGGTTTTAATTCTCTAATTCCTTGGAAAGTGACGCTGTGTCACTATAAATTTTACATTGTACTTATTTTTTACAAATACTGCTTATCAATCCGGTGTTTTAAAAGTAATTTGAAAGCAAAAGTAACATTTAAAAAACAAAATGTCATGAATTGCTTTAGTTTTTTTAAGTTTGTACATTCATTTATTGCCGTGCGTTATTTTCCTAAACCTGATTCAATTGTATTTAGTTTTATATAAGCTTAATAAATACATGTTTTGCTTGAATTTACAATAATCCGGTGACAGTGCCCATGATATGCAAACGACCTATATCTTTTCATGTTCTTTTTTTGTGTTTTTTTGTGTGTTTTTTTTGTGTTTATAAAAGACCAAATGGAGATCAGAAACGGCCTTGAGCGTCATGTTTTTAGACAACTAGAGCGTTGCTTTTAATACGCGGCAATATATTCGATTATTATACACATTTGTAACTAAATTTTCACAAAATAAACAAAACATGGTGATGGAAGGCTTCTAGACGGAGAATATTTACGAATTATATTTATGACAATCAGGGCGTTTGTTGATCTGTTTCTCTGTGATTGACCTGGCAATGCTGTAAAAAAAAACATGAAAAACAAAATGGCTGTAGATTTAAGCGTTTGACTTTGTGGAGATGATGTACAGGTTGCGTCTCGTCACCGTTTCTCTGTCAGAAAAACAAAAATAAAGCCGAGCGAGGGTGCGCTGGCACTAATTGAAGTTCATTTCATGCATCTGCAGTTTGAGACCTCGTGCGTTCATCAGGGTATTTATTATAATTAAGTAAGATCGGCCCCATCATCAGTCACAAAAGCATCTACACAGACGAGTCCAGGAGCACTTTTCTGCTGTCTTTACTTATTTGTCTTTTCAAGGTTTATTCAGAATCAACGTGGCCTGATTTCATCACCTATGGAGATGGATCAATTTACAAACTAGACTTTATATATTTGAGGGATTGCATATTAGCGGTTAGCTTTATATTGCTGCTATTTTAACTGCTGTTCTAAAAAATCTTCATTAACCGTTAAGACTCAGGGGGTTGACCGACGTGTCCACTAGTAAAATAGGGTTATATTTGACTTATGTGGTGGTTATTAAGTAAATTGTCGTTTGTTTTAAAGTTTGATTTTAGTTCAACTGAATTATTGTCGGGTGCACGGTGGCAAAGGCGGTTAGCGCTCTTGCCTCCCAAGAAGGAGATCATGGGTTCGATTCCTGGACCAGACCAACATCACATGATCTCTCTGGGTGGAGTTTGCATGTTCTCCCCGTGTTACCGTGGGTTCTCTCCGGGTTCTCCGGCTTCCTCCCACCGTCCAAAGACATGTATGTGTTAGGTAAAATTGGTGACTATAAATTGGCCCTTGTGAATTGTTGTCTGTGTTGGCCCTGCGACAAGTTGGCCACTGTCCAGGGTGTACCCCGCCTAAGGCCCGAAGTCACTGGGATAGGCTCCAGTCACCCGCGACCCCGAAAGGGAACAAGCGGTAGAAAATGGATGGATGGATGGATGGATGAATTATTGTCCATGTCTTTTGGCTTGTACAAAGAAAAACGACATTAACCTGGAAGTGACATACGCTGGACGTCATAAAAATGCGGGAAAAGTGCCTCCTCCTCCTCCTTTTCCTGCTCCTTCTTCTATACTTTATTCCTTAGACTTCATTCTCTAGACCCCAGACTCCATTACCCACAACCTAACTCAAAGTATGTTGGTGTCTTCTTCTTCTTTGGTGTTTTATGGCGGTTGGTATCCAAGTCTTCTTCCCGCCGCCGCCTTCCATAGAATGTGGTCAAGATTTAAAAAGCGTTGCCCTGACAACCAAACTTCAAAGCATTATGTTGCTGTGGTTACATTCTTAGATGACAAGATGACATCACTTCTGGAAGATGACAGTTGGTTAGTTCTAAAGTTGATCTCTGGTTCATAATCTGCAGCCGATATCGCTGCATCGCAGTAAACGGCGGTATACACCAAAGAAGAAGAATGTAACACTTGGATACCAGCCGCCATAAAACACCAAAAAAGAAGATATTGTTGTACTTGTACAACAATATTGTACTTGTATCGCCAAAACGTTACCGAAAGTTGGTAAACACATTATTGGCGGCAAACATGGGGAAGGCTTTGTCAGTTGACCGCAACAAAAAGATTCAAATCATTAAAAACAAACTTGAATCTAATGAGAAAGAATATGAAGCAAAGCTCCACCAGACGAGCCTTCGCCTTTTACAGACAGAGAATGAAAAAAACACATTGTTAGGACGCCTTGTAGAGACAACCAAAGAGCTGGGCGTACATGCCGGAAACACTGCAATGGTTGAAAAAGCAATTCTGATAGACATGCTCAAGAACATGTTGGAGGAACTCAAAGACACAAAACACAAACAGTCTTGTCTGAAGAAGCAGCTTGAAGAGGCCACAACAGAGAATCATAAAAAGACGCTTGATAGGAACACACTGGTGTGGAGGCTCACAGAGGAGCAGGGCCTCAAACACAGACTTAAGCAAGAAATCACACAAAAAACACAGATTAACACAAGTTTGACAAACGAGCTTCGAAACACCAGAAAACAGCTGGAAGACACAACCATATTTGCCGAAAGTATTGAAGATAAAAACACTGAAGAAGCAATGATGGAACACTTCCTCCTCATGTTGGAGGAGCTCAGAGACCCACACAACGCACACTCACCTCTGAGGAAGCCGCTTGAAGACACCATAAAAGGGCTTCATAACCAGACGCTTGAGAAGAACAAGCTGGTGAGGAGGCTCGCAGAGGCGCAGGCCTTCAAACACAGACTTGTGCAAGATCTCGAACAAAAAGCACAGATGAACACCATTTTGGGAAACAAGCTTCAAAACACCCAAAAACAGCTGGAGGACATGACCACAGTGGCCAAAAGCACCGAAGAATCAACTCTGGAAGACTCGCTCAAGAACATGTTGGTGGAACTCAAAGACTCAAAAAACAAGTCGTCTCTGAGGAAGCCGCTCCAAGCCGCCATAAGACGGGTTCATAAAACGACGCTTGAGAGGAACACGCTGGTGAGGAGTCTTGCAGAGGAGAGGCTCCACAAACAGAAACTTGTGCAAGAACTCGAACAAAAAGAACAGACGATAGCAACTTTGAAAGATAAGCTTCAAAACACCAACAGCCTGCTGGAGAGCATGAACACCGTCGCCAAAACCATTGATGACGAAAGAGTTGTAAATGCACTCCGCAATTCAATGCTGGCAGACTTCTTCAACACCACATGGACCGGAGGCCAAGACGCAAAAGAAGAAGACGAAACACAGCCAAAGATGCTCTCGAATTTGGAGGAAAACCAACCTCCAGATCCAGAAGTGGCAAATCCGATCAGCGCACCTTTGACTGAACTGCTTAGAAATGCCAAAGCTATCAAAACGGGATTCGACAATGTGCAAGGGAAAGGCACAAAGAAAAAGGAAAAAAGCTTGATTCTGGACACAAAAAAATATAGAATCTAGTTGAACAAAGTAGTGTGGAGTTCATAAAAGCCCAAAAAGAAAAACCTTGGGTAATATTCTCCAAGCAACAAAATGGGAACATCTACAGTATTGTGAATGTAAGTGTTTCTTTTTTATGATTTGACCCCCAAAAAATAAATGACAGGAACATTGGCCCTTAAAGATTCAAAATCCAAATGTTTTGACCTGGTTTATGAACAAAGTTGAAAACGTTTGAGACACGGGAGTGTCTACAGAGCCGCGGCGCGCGGCCGAAACTGCTAGGCTTTTTTGTGCCGCGGCTCCTGAAACTGCTGGGCTATTTGACCGCGCTGGGTTAGACCGCGCCGGGTTAGGGTTAGGGTCAGGGTTAGGGTCAGGGTTAGGGTTAGGGTTAAGGATAGGGTTAGGTTTAGCCATGAGGCTATATGGCCGTGGCGCGGCTCCTGAAACAGTTGGGCTATTTGACCGCACCGCAGCTCTGTAGCCACGGCCTTGAGACACAACACTAGGGTGAGGGTTAGGACCAAACTGTAAGAAGGTTAAAAGCTCTGAACAGCAGCACAAACATGTTGCTGTTGTGATTTGACCTAAAAATAAATACATTTGAAAACCCCCCCAAAATTGTTGTTTGCATCATTGTTGAGTTTGGCTAGTGGTGCACTGATTATGGACATGTTAGGTCGATACCTCATGCCGATATTTCCTATTTTGAACACTTGCATTTATTTTTTAGAATATTTTTAACAAGGAAATATTGGTGTATTTTAAAATAACGATCAAATTTATTTTAAAATGTTGAGTTAGAACATATTTTACTCTTCATTTGGTAAAAAAGTCAAACGTTTGAAAGGATAGAAAGGCTGTATAATATGTGAGTAAAATCAGCCTTCACACTTTTCAATTCTGTGAATTTCCTGTTTTATGTAGATTATTTCTCAGACTAAAGTGTTTCTCTGAACTTCTTCAGTCACACGTCATCATCATGTTTCTCTCTGTCTGACCTTCTTTATAGATAAGATAAGCCTTTATTTGTCCACACAATGGGGAAATTCCAGTGTCGCAACAATACAAAGTAGGTACAGAAGTAAAAGAACAGAAAAACGCATACAAAACCAATTATATTCTTAAGAAGAAGAAAACAACCCTCTACCACTAAAACACATCTGGAGTAAATATGTCTAAACTGATTATTTAGTCAAATAATGTCTGAAAACATTGCGTTTATCGAGGGTCGCAAGTGATTTCGTTGTGCTTATATTTGCTTATGCTTATACCGTGGGTTCTCTCCGGGTTCTCCGGCTCCTCCCACCGTCCAAATACATGCATGTGTTAGGCAAAATTGGCAACTCTAAATTCCCTATGGACAGGTGTTGAAAATTAGCATATTCTGCTATAACACTTAAAACATTGCATCTGGTTCGTCCATGGAATGCTATGTCCATAATAAATATAAATCAAAAAATGAAAAATTTTGTCTAAAAGTTTTCTAGATATTTCAAAAGTCTGTAACTTTGTCATTTCTATTTTGTCTCAGAATGAAGATTGGATTAAAGTTTATAGTCTGTTCTGTTAGATGGCAGAGTTAAAGGAATTATGGAGGATTTTTTCGGGCCAAATCTGAGTCTCTTCCTCGTGGCGTGGACAGTCGATTAGTCCTTCCACATATCAATCATCCCTTTCATCCTACTGCACAGCATGCAGCCTCGTTCTGGCTCGTCCCCAGGATAGCAGCACGTTTCCCTGGCTACGCATGCGTGGTTGATATGCCGTGTGTTTAGCGGGATCCTTCAGTGTACAGGCTGAAGGACGGCAGAGGAAGACCGAGAAAGCTGCGGAGACGAGAGATGCGATGCGATCTGTTGCGCTAATAAACAAACGCACGTGTAGCAGCGAGGCTGTTACGTGCTTCCGCACGGGGATGAGTGCGCATGCGCACTTTTCAAAAAGGGACAGTCGTTTGAGTTCTCAAATCGGCAAAAAATCTTCTATTATTCCTTTAACTCTTTCATTACCAAGGCGTAACATCGCGGCTTGATATCGGTGACTGAATTACTCAATTACTTGAATCTCTGCCGATTCCTCATCACAGCACTGAGACATCCACCCAAACACTGACACAGATCTTAATTCTCTTAGATCTGAGTGCTGCTTTTGACACTGTCGATCATGGGATCTTCTTACAGAGGACTCGGTGGGCATCACTGGCCCTAAATTGGGCAGTGCCCTGGAAGACCTGGAAGACAGGAAGTACTTTGTTGAAATTGGTAACTGTGTCTCAGACCAATTATGCAGACGACACTCAGATCTATGTTTCACTGTCTCATCCAACAGATCAGTTTGTGGATGCAAAACAACTTTCTCCAGCTGAACTCAGACAAGACTGAAATCATCGTCTTTGTCCCACAGAAACAAAGAGAAAGTGTTAGCGTCACCTCCAGAGTCTCGCTCTAAAACCTACAAATCAAGTTTGAAATCTGGGGGTAATAATGGACTCAGACTTGAACTTTAACAGCCACATCAAATCAATAACATCAGCAGCTTTTTACCATCTAAAAAACATTGCCAAAATCAAAAATATAGTGTCTAAACCAGATTTAGAGAGACTTATCCACGTGTTTGTCTCGAGTAGATTAGACTACTGTAACGGCCGCTCACTGGCCTCTCCAAACGAGCTGTAAAACAGCTGCAGTACATCCAGAACCCTGCTGCTCAAGTCCTGACTAGACCGAGATGTACTTTGGTGCTAGGCCATGGAGCAGAGCTGCTTTAAAGTCTATTCTCTGAGCCACAGAAGCCAGTGCAGAGACCTGAGAACAGGACTAAACATGGACCGGCCTCCTGCTGGTGCCAGAGTCAGGACTAAACATGAACAGTCTTCCTGAAGGTGTGAGACAGGTTCTACTCTGACACTGTTCAAACCTAAGCTAAACACTGTTTTGTTTAGCTGTGTATATGACTGAAAGGATTTTCTTTGCACTCTTCTCTGTTTTGTGATTTAAATAATTTATTTGTGATTTCAATGCATGTTTTCCTGTTGTGTGAAGCACTTTCAATTGCTTTGTGTATGAAATGTGCTCTACAATAAACTTGCCTTGTCTTGCCAACTGGGCCGATATCCATCCCTTGTTGGTGGGGGTTGTACTGGTACTTTCTGCACGTGTTTACGCTCCGAGCACAGTCAAATTATCTTTGAAGATTGGGTCTGTTCATAAACTCACTTTTCGTTCCACATTTTCAGAAAGTGAGAAGTTATGTGGACTCTAGTCGTATATTACCCAGCGATTGAAAACTTTTAGAAAACTTGGTTGATGGATATAACCAGGGTTTTAAGGCATTATGATGACATATCTTGTCATTAGCTACCTCTTTACCTTTGTTGGTTTAAGGAGCAGTGCTTTGTACAAACGCAACAGCAAAGGGCCTTCAATCACTAGACTTTTAATCAATTGCTTTAGCACATTTTCTGAAACTTTTTGTTAAATCTGGCAATACTAGCCCTCTTCTAAAACTATTCACTTCAGGGGCATAACACTTCAGAATGTCTGAAGAGTCTGACTTTGTGAATAAAACTTAAAACACTCCTGTCATTGTCAAAGTCGAAACATTTCAAACCAAAAGAACAGGTTCAGTGACAAGGCCGGCAGCTCGTAACGGACTCAACGATGTCCACGAGAGATCATCCGCACACGTAAGATACTCTTTCCCGTCAGCAAGACAATGATTAACCAAGGTAAAAAAGCGGCCATTACTGTAGATAAACTATACATTGATGGACAGTTATTCAGAGACAAAGACGCCTCCCCCTGGCTTTATTAACTACAACGATGTTATAAATGACACCTTTCATCACTATCACTATCACTGTCACAACTGTCCTGAAAAAACACCTCCCCATCAACTCATGTGTTTTTAATGCACCGCAGTGTAGTACGGGAAATGTACACACACCGAAACACACTCAGGCTGGACCGACGAGAGGTGGGCTCAGTTGTTCTTGTTGTCCTCACTATTGTTACTGTTTCGTATTTGTAATTAAATAAATAAATGAAAAAAAAAAAAAACACTGAGAAATGATGTACCGTAATTTCCGGTCTATAAGTCGCACTGGAGTATAAGTCGCACTAGCATAAAAATGCATAATAGAGAAGAAAAAATATATATAAATCGCGCTGGAGTATGAAATGAGTTTGCAAGCGTGAAAATAACAAAATAAGTCACTCCGGAGTATAAGTATATAAGTATAAATATATAAACTCTGGTGTACGATGGGATGAGGCAGCGATGAAAATGCCTTGTAAACGTCTTCTTCGACTCCCTCTGCGTAGAACCTGCTCTTAATCGCACATCTAAACGACTCGAGTGGTACAATCGTCCTGAACGGTGACGCTGCTGAAAATACAAAAAAAACGAGCTGCTTTTTCAGTGGGCGTGGCACGGCGGAGCTCCTGGAAATGCGTCTCGTTTGCCTCGCGTTCGACGAAAACGAGGGGACGGGTTGGCAGGTGGTTTCACTCGGGACACGCCTCAAGCAGGTGGCCACGTTTGTGTGAAGGTGCCGCTCCCCGTCCTGCCCTCGAGCTGTCCCTGTCCTGCCCCCGCCCTGCCCCCTTCCTGCCCCCGAGCTGCCCCTGAGCTGTCCCCGACCTCACAGAGAAAAAAACCAAAAGGAAAATAAAGGAAAAAACACACACAAATGCAACGAAAAGCCACTGGGTAATTTGTTTTTGTGATAAAGTTGTTTGCCCTTCAGTGACGTTACATTTCGACCATTCTGTTCTGCGATGACATTTGGTTTGTACGTTTGAGGGATTTATTCAGTTTTCAAAGTTTGCAAACTGTTTAAAGTCCATGTGACAGATTCTCCTCTTTTTCTAATTCTGAATTAGTTTGGTGGCAAAAAAAACATGTGCTAAATATTTAAATTTGTGAAGAAATTTTGAAAAGTAAGAGTTTAAAATGACAAGAAGTAGAGCTGAGTCCCTCTATGATGTCATCAGTGTGCGACACAGAGACAGTTTACACTGACACACAGTTTAAACCATTGTTGGACTAAATAAAGGTGTTTTATGGTATTATTATGTATCAGATCAGAACTGTTGTGCCATGTATGTGGATTTTGGCTCTTGTTTACAGTCTGGTTGCTAGGTCAGGGTTCAGCAAAATGCGACGCAATTTCTCTCAACTGCGATGCATTCGTCAGAAAAAAGTGCTGCTTTTGCGATACAAAAATGTGTGTTCAATTGTATAACCAAAGCGCCTAAAAGTACTGATCACTCGTCAATCGATCGTCAATAACGGCCTGACACATGTAGGACACTGTGTGGACATGACGAGTCCCGCTGCTGTCTCAGATCAGAGTCTGAAAGTGGGAGGAGCCACGTGCGCTAAAGTTAGCGTCACAGATTCGGACTTCCGAGGTCAATAGCTCCTAAACGCAAGTCTTTGCAGATCATTCACAGCCAAAATACTCATATTTACACTGCCAAGTGACGACAACCTCGTTTTAACAATCAGATGCGTATTTTGTGCGCAGCGAATCACACTGATCCTAATGTGCAGATGGAGCCGAGACGAGTTCTTAGGGACCGTCAACAAATGTGCAGCCGGAGCCGAGATAAGAGTACTTAGGAACCGTCATCAAATAGCAAAACGAAAAATAGAAACCTTTAATAGCTGGAATAAATAAATAGAGCGGTACAATTTGAATAACACATAAAATACACCATGATGGACACCACAGCAACCTTTATTTTTCCATCAGAAGCTTAATACATATTTTTTGTGAGTGTAAAGACAATTAATATGTGAATGAGACTCCTGCAAATAGTCATCTGATTGATAATGATATGGAAGAAAGTTGTAAATGAGGCCATCTGACTTGGTGTTAGTTAATATGTTCAACAACTAATTTTATTTGCAAGTTTTCTGTTTTATTTTTGAAAAAAAGTGTTTTAAAGTTAATTTGTTAAGTTTTTTTTTTTTAATAGAATGTTTACAAATACATTTGAAATAAATAATCTTGTTACATCAATGGAAAATATTGATTGTTAGTCACTTTCGTGTTTTGCTATGCAATTATCAAATTGCTATACAAATTTGAAAACAATTCACGGATTGTTTTGCAGCACAGCTATACAAGTGAAAATCCTTAATCTGAGCCCTGTAGGTAACAGCTGTGGAATCACCTCTACCTGTGTCAAATCTGTGCTCATGTCCAATCAGGAATTACAATTATAAACTTTACACAGACGGTCAAACAAATGTGGACAAACGGGCAAAATGTTTAGTCAAATCTGAAATATAATTGTGTTCACGGCGTTTTAGAGAAAAGTGGCGTCCGCCCTGTCATAAAAACGTCAAGTTGAACTGACTTAAAACAGCATTAATGATACAATATAAATGTAAAGATAACATATGGACATAATCACATGCTTTTGATAACGTATGTAAGTGGGGCAACAATTATACAGCTATTTGGTTTCGACTAATCAATGAATCGATTCATTGTTAAGATCAGTAAAGTTTCATGACCCTGAGATTTTGAATTAATTTGACCCAGAGTTTGAGGACATCCTGGTGTATGTGTTTATACAAAATACGTTTTTAATTCAAAACACTGGTGCGATTCCTGTTTAAGTCATTACTAACTAACTGCATTTCTTTGAAAACACTTCATTAAACATTTGCTAACCCTTGTCTAATGCTTTGTAAAAGTTGGTAATATATGTGACACTAAGAATAATCAAACTTTAAGGCAATGAGTAACTTTGTTAATTATGTAGAACACTTTTAAAAATGATAAATATATTTAAAGATTTTCTAATTGCGTTGTCAAGGCAACGGTGTGCAAACTAAATGACTTAATAATTATGTCAATGCTCAATTAGTTGGATTCATTGATTAGCTTGTTTCATGCCTTGGATGGTAGAAAATGTTTCAAAGTGTCATCTTGATGAAGTATTCACAAACGTATGAGGCTTTATAATAACAGGGTTATTTTGTATCATAGTTTATGTTAAAACTTTGAAGCAAAATCCTATTTGGTTATTGTTTTGTTTATGAATGTTTCTTTTACTTTTACTATCGATCTAAGAGAATACCTCAGTCTGGCACCGTGAGTTGTAGTAGTTTGTTGGTCGGCTCAGACTCATCAGTTCAAGCAGAAGAAGAGGACGTTGAGCAGTGAGGTCATACTTGAGGCCCAATTAAAATCAGTGAGGTCATGTGACAGGTCATGTGACAGGTACAAGCACCAAACATGTCAGTGATAGTCATTACAGGGGGACAAGCTGGACTGGTAAGAGGAAGGTCAGTGTCAAGAACTCGGAGCTTGGTAATAATAGAATGGATAGAATAATATTTTATATAATATATATATATTTTTTATTCATTATTATCATTATTGTTTCTGTATTATTATTTCATTATTCATTGTTTTATGTTGCACATTAGCGCAGAGGAGGAGACACAGTCCCTCGTGAGACAGCAGCGGCCGGTCTTACCAACAAGATAACTTTATTCATGACTTTAACGAGTGACAATGTACTGTCCAACACTGCATTTATTTATTTTGTATTTATTTACTTATTTTTATTTATTCATTTACCAGGCAGAGGGAACACTATTCTACATGTTTTATTTGACCTTTGACCTTTTAAGCAGACATTATGGGGCCTTTGACATGACTTGATCAAAGCACGACTGACACACATCCAACAGAGGAAGAAATACATATCAAGCAGATTCAGATTCATAAAAAGGCAGGAGATTGAAGCCGTCACATTTGATATTTTTGTTTCTTAGCGTCAGTGGAACAGTTGTGCCCCGTCCATCCCCAGAGCTGCAAACTCTTTACACTTTAGATGATTGTGTGGGGGCTGAGCGTTGCATAAAGCTTACGCGGCACAGAATCCTCCTCTAGAGACGGAATGACAAGAGCAAAACAACAAAAAAACCCTCAATCTTCTCAGTCTTTAAGAGTAAAAAAGCGGGGGCGTCTCAGCGGGACGGGGAGCGGCGGTCCACAGGTGCACGAATCAAACGCGCCCCCCGGAGAGAGCAGCCGGCGCTCTCAATGCCATGGAAACATGAAAGACGGGCTAGAAACGCTGCCACTTCTGTAAGATTCGAGCTGGGATTTTGGGTTAGAGACAATGCACAAGTTTTGATGAAAAGAGAGAGACAAGCGGAATTAATTTAGTCCAAGAGCAGAGGAGCGTTTAAGTGATTATCTTTCAACTTTGAAAGGTTAACCTCGGGCTCGTCGAGAAAGTCAGGGAAAGATGAATGACATTTCTTCAATATGTTATGACTTTTCAGAATCGTTGTAACATTACATATGTTTATACAAATATAATCTTTCTTACTTTTGTGTGTTGATATTTGTAAATATCTTCATTCTTATCTTGATTGTGAGATTATTTTGTATTTTTTCATATAAAAAATGCCATAGATCTCAACAAGATATTTAAACTGGCTCAAAACCATTTTTCCGTTTTGTTCAAAATATGTACAAATTTTGACAATTTTTAAACAGATGCATTAAGACTTCTGAGTCCCACAGACGGAGTCTGGAACTGGAACCCGTTAGGATGAGAGAGGGCGGTTCATCTAACAGTTCCTCAGGTAGATGAAGAGCGTCTGGATCTACAGCTCAGCATCTGCCGTGTCTGAAACAGAACCACTCCACGAGAGCAGCAATGACCCGACACAGGTGAACTAAAATATTAAATATTGTTGATGGAAAAAGTAGCAGGAGCCAGAGAATAGTGCTCAAGCTGCCATACTTCCCCCAGCATAGTTACTCCTAGGGCAGCGTAGCTGAAACTGTAGGTTTATATTTCTGTTCCTAACCGGCCTGACCATAAGCCATTTCAAAGAGGAACGTTTTAAGCCTGGACTTAAATGAAGAGACTGTGTCAGCCTCTTTAACATGGACAGGAGCTGATTCCATAACACAGGAGCTTGGGAGCTAAACGCTCTACCTCCTACTGTGCTTTTAGAGACTCTGAGACCACCAGAAGGCCAGCATTTTGAGAGCGAAGAGCTCTGTTTGGATGATATGGTTCTATAGCATCTTTGAGGTAGGATGGGGCCATGTCATTTATGGCTTTGTAGGTCAGGAGGAGGAGTTTAAATTTGATTCTAAACTCGACAGGAGCCAGTGAAGAGACTTCAGCACTGGCGTGATGTGCGTTTTAGTTCCTGTTAGTAATCTCGCTGCTGCAATAAGAGTTTACAGTCCTTCTCCATGTTTAAACCACTTCACTTTTAACCTGTTCAGCAATAAGATAAAAAAAACAATTGTATACATCAACACATTGAATTAACTATGGGGATACATTTCTGCACACTTTTGGCCACATTCATCTCGGCGACACCTCGGTGACCATCACTTTGATAGATCCTCACTCCCACCGTTTAGTGAACATGCAATTTTCCTCCAGAGCTCGCTGACCTGAACATTACAGCCTGTCACTTCTGTATCCACACCACACGGGGCAAATTCATTCTCCGCCTCCTTTTTCATATCGTCCCATCAGAGTGGAAAGAGCAGGTCTCCTTTTGTCCTTTTCGTTTCTCACACAGATTCATCTTGATTTTTATCTTTGTCTTCCACCTATGGAAGCCCGGAGAGGCAAGCCAAAAGATAAAAATAAAGGCGCTCGATTTTTAAAGCGCGGTTTGAGCTTGCAGGTCAAAAAAATGAGTAAATTAAGGAAATTTCACTTTGGTTTTGATTTGTTTTGTCACTGTCAGTGGAGTTATCTTGCATCCTTCAACTTCTTTACATTTAGCTGATAATAACAATCTCATAAAGAACCCAACAAGAGGAAAAACATCTATTTTAGACCACGTTTTAGTACAATATTAAGCCTGATTTTATGTCAGCAGAAACACGTGTTATCTTCGTTCTCCGTCGTCATAAACATATATCAGAAAATAATCGCTTACTTTCCATAACAGATAATAAAAACCATGAGAGGAGACAAAGAGAAGAGAGGATCACTGAGCCTGGACATTCAGTCAACTTGTGCATATTTAAGTAAACGCACGAGGAGACTTTAGTGTTTAGTGTTTTCTCCTGAACAAGTGAGCAGTGACTCCTACAGGACTGGCTAATAGACCTCACCGTACACTTATCATCCAGATTTGTTTGCATTTGCTTCTCGATCTTTTGGCACGGCACGAATAAAAAACGATGCGGTCGAGCAGCTCTTTAGTTTTAGCTGACGTCGACTGTAAAGGTGCCAACTGTGTTCATGAACCAAGCCAACTGAAACATCCTGAGGCACTAACGAGAATAAATGCAACGTAGAGCCTCTATATTACCTGGGAAAAGCTGAAGGGCCCGTTAAGAGTAACCCATTTATTCTGAAGAATCTTGCCACAGAGTTGGTCCCGGATCTACTGACACGAGCACAGTTACCACAGCATGAAAAACGTCACACATCAAATTCACTGCGAAGGACCATAAGGATTTCAAGACCCGTAGCATTAACCGCAGTAATCACGAAGCGATAAAGAGATTCTCGTCGCACCGTTTACAAAGATCTTATGACGAATTGGACAAATTATGGCCAAACATCTGGACGAACCCAAGAACGATGCAAGAGCGCTCTTTCTGCGTTTTTCATGTGCCTTCAATACAACATCTACTGCTCTACTGCTCTACTGTACTGTGCTCAGCTCTTCACGATATACGCAGATGACGTCGTTTTGCTGACATCGCCGACTCATCCCGACAGTCCTGGGTTGCGCCTGCAGGACACGGACGAGGTTGTGCCACATCTGCACCGTTGTCGATCGTGACGGCACAAAACAAGCGGAGTCACATGCATGTTTAGGTGTCACGATCGACGCTTTAAGTGTGGTTGGAGATGTAATCGTCAACATGGGTTCAGGAGCGGGACCACGCCTCAACCTCTACTCCTCCAGTAAACATGCCCCACTCTTTAACCACACCTATGATTACCCAGAAGCCCTATTTATAAGGCCTATTCACAGCATCTCTTGTTGTCTCTGCTCTCTTGACCCCACCCTCCCACCCCATGTCTCTATCATCTCCACCTTAACACATCACCATCTCTCGTCGCTCCATTGTCGCTCCATCATCGATCCATCGTCGCTCCATCGTCGCTCCATCGTCATTATCATCAATAAACATTCTTTCATATTCCATTGTTGTGGCGTGGTCCCTGCTAGTGAACAGCCCTTCATACACGAGTCCATAAAGCTAACGCTAAACCAGGAGCTCGACCTACAAAAAACACAAACAAACGAACAATGGGAGCCGACAGTCTTTGTTAGAAGCCCGATTTGTCTGTCTGTGTGACGTTGTGTTCGTGTGCTGGATTTTTGGACGAAAGATCTGACAGTGAAGTAGCATTTCATCTAAACTGGGGGGTAGATGAAAGCTTAAACAGAGATGAGAGACAATTGATTTACAACATCACAATCAGTTTATAGAAAGCATTTTGGGTGGTTTAAGATGATAGTTTGAGTTGAATTATGGCAAAGCTACATTCTAAAACCTGTGGACGGCCAAAGACTTCACTCCTGAACATGGCGCCGCGGTCAGAACCTTCACTTAGTATTCTGCTGCACGAATAATGGTGCTATTCATCTGAAATGAGACAGGCTCGGCTGCGTGTTTAATCATCATAAAGCCTCACTTTTTGTAACCATAGTAACAGCCAATCAAACTAATAGACAGCAAAATGAAGAACAAAATGTGGCTAATGAGCCTTGTCTTTCTTCATTTTGTCACCGAGATGGATTTCCATTGTTTCCATGGAAGCAGCGATTCGTTTGACAAGTTGCTTTTGAACCAGTTACAATACGTTTGACACATTCTGCGACTAAATTCTTTTAATTGTGATTGGTAAAAAAAGTTTTGCATAATTCAAGAATGTTTCCAAAGAACAGGGCACATGAAAATGTTTTAATAATATTATATTTAGTAATACACTCTGTTTGCAGGTCATAATAACCACCATCACTCACTCGCCATAATAATACAAGTGTTTTACCGTTCAGTTTTTGTTCCTATTTGATACTTGTTACTAGTTTTTTGTAGATGACAAGTGGAGTTAAATAAGATAAGATGACCGTAATGTACCCCACATTTGTCAAATTCCAGTGTCGCAATGCAGAGTTCAGGAACAGCAGGAGAACGGAGATATGCAATAAAAATAACCCTAAGAAAAAATACAAGAATAGAGCTATATTTTATGTTTGTTTTGAAGATTATACTTGGATTGTGAAGCACTATTCAAACTGTTCTTGTTTGTCTGTTCTTTATTTATTTATCTATTTATTTAGAGGCATTAATCATCATCACAAACAATGTAAATGGGCCTGAGTTTGCAGATTTGAGCTCATTTTCATCGGTTGTCCCCATGCCAGCTGTAAAACTCATCCAAATACTAACCCAACGATCAGACGGTATTGACTTGGAGCAACACTGACCTTTCATTTGAGAATACTTTCGAAGGGGCGATACTTTGAGAAGACAAATGTTTTGGGTTTTGATCCATCTCCTGCCAGGTGAGTTGCCGACAACACGTAAAAGCAGTGAAAACTTGCCACGACTAACTTTTGCGGACGTTCAAATCTCTCCAAAACATTCACGGGCACAGACTCACTCCAGGTACGATAGAAAATAGAAAATGTTCTTGGCCACAGAAAGGGTGAAGTAGGCAAACGTTGATTCAGCCAAGTCGATGAATGACGTATTTAAAGCATAGCCACGCAATAAACCCGGTAGTTAAATGTGTAAACTAGCTCTTGAAACAAAGCGCTCACTCAGTGCACAGTCTGGAGAGGTTTCTTGTTGACCACTTGTCCCTCCTGATGGCGAAAATCCATTTACGGCGACAAACAGGGTCTTTGGGGACGTTATAGACGAATAATCGGTTATTTTGAGACAAGCAGACGGCAATGCGGCTTCTGTCCTCAAGAGGGCAGTACCATTGGACGTGTCATGTCACTTCAGACCCATGAATTGCTTCGCCTGGAATGTTGACTACGGCATTAAACTGATCTTTCATCACGGAGACAAAACCAGGTCTAGATACAGATCTGACGAGCAGGTTGGCGGAAACATTACCTTACATTGAAGAAAGACCCTTGCTGGCCAGATCTTGTAATTCTATGTAGAAAGTCAGATAACAAGCCTTTATTAAGTGTCAACAATGTCCCAGATTTGTATTCCGCTTGTCCTGTGGGTCATTACCGGGAAAATGTACGAATTTATTCCACCGCTGATTAATCCGCCTGCCGACTTGAGCTTCTTTAACTCATCGTGACGCCTTCGGAACCCACAGTCAGACTCCCAAGGGCACGGCGGCGTTTGTCTGTCGGCGTGGAGAAGGGAAATCAAATCACACTCGCATCGCGGAGGAAGAAGAACGAGGTGCGCACGGAGGGGCCGGTGATGAGATTTTACGACTCCAGATCCGACACCCCCGTCGCAGGTCGGCCGTTACTCTTTTGGAAATGTTATATCAACTCCGCGCGATGTACTGGTGCATTTGTCTCCACAAAGAACAAAGCATGAAACCCACTGACAATTTTTGTGAATTTATTTACTATTGTGAGCTGTACGTCTACCAAAGCATTAATCCCAGGCTCAAACAGATGCAATGATTTTCGGGTTGCAAATGGACGGGCGTCTAATCTAAAAAGCTGCAAAAACAGAGCATAAATCTGTTCACTAAAGACGTGCTGAATGAATAAATTATAGATACCTAATTGGCTTGATGCAGTCCAAGTTGTTAAACCTTTCTTTGTGGCGATAAGATCAAAACAAATACTTCTTATAATCTGGCACTTTAATCACCCTGTTCTAAAAGCCCAACCGACATTATCCTTCTTCCACTTGTTGACACAGAGCTGCCAATCTCGATGTATTATCGACATGTTGTTCACGTGAACAGTGGACATTTTACACACGGTTAATCTACTTTATAGCATGTTTTAGCAGAAAGGTTTTCCTCCGCTCTCCACTTAAGGGAACGGAAGTCCTGCTCTACCAGAAGTGTCAATACAACGGAAGTTCTGATGGCGAAAAGAGGCAAAAGTGGGCGGGGCAGAATATGGTGAATAACATATACACGGCGTAATTGAAACTGTGCAATCTCCAGTTTGTCTTGTATTTTACAAAACTTTGTCCGATTTTATGTCCACAAACGTTCAACTGATAATTACTGTTCAAACTCCTTTGTGTCTGACCTTTTTTCTTTTTTTACCCACCATGCAACAGTTCAACTCATGAGAGAGAGAGGCCAACTTGAAACCACGAGCTCCAACAGTTCAGACTCGGTAGACGCAGTAGTGGCCACACCCAGCGACTTTGAAACCCTTTGATCGTTTGTTCAAGACCAAACCAGACTCTGGCACTTCTGTTCATAGACACTTCCAGAATTCACCCCTCCTTCGAGCCAAGCTCAAACAGAACTGTGCAATCAGCTTTCTTTCACCTCAGATTGACAGCGTTTTGTGCTTCGCTCGTTGACTCTGCAGAACTGTGCAATACTCTTCAGTCCTTGTGATCAGTGCAGCCATGTTTGTTTGGATACAGACGGGTCATGCATGTCCCTGATTGGCTAATCCAACTGTCAATCACACCAATCTGAACTCGGGAAGATGAACCCGCCGACCAGACTCATGAGAGATATCAGTCTGAATTTATTTCCTGGCAAACGATCATCTAAAAAACCCAAACATCAGCACAGAGAGAAACTGAGATTGGATGAAAAATAAAAATCACATTTGTAGCTCCTCTTTATATGGCGTCAAGGACAAACATTTGTCCATCCATCCATCTTCTGCCGCTTTATCCGGGGCCGGGTCGCGGGGGCAGCAGTCTGAGCAGGGACTCCCAGACTTCCTTCTCCCCAGACACTTCCTCTAACTCCTCCGGGGGGATCCCGAGGCGTTCCCAGGCCAGCCGAGAGACATAGTCTCTCCAGCGTGTCCTGGGTCTTCCCCGGGGCCTCTTCCCGGTGGGACATGCCTGAAACACCTCCCGAGGGAGGCGCCCAGGAGGCATCCGGAACAGATGCCCGAGCCACCTCAGCTGGCTCCTCTCGACGTGGAGGAGCAGCGGCTCTACTCCGAGCTCCCCCCGTGTGGCCGAGCTCCTCACCTTATCTCTAAGGGAGCGCCCAGCCACCCGGCGGAGGAAACTCATTTCGACCGCTTGTATCCGCGATCTTGTTCTTTCGGTCACTACCCAAAGCTCATGACCATAGGTGAGGGTAGGAACGTAGACCGACCGGTAAATAGAGAGCTTTGCCTTTCGGCTCAGCTCCCTCTTTACCACAACGGTCCGATGCAGCGACTGCATCACTGCAGCCGCTGCACCGATCCGCCTGTCGATCTCACGCTCCATCCTTCCCTCACTCGTGAACAAGACCCCGAGATACTTGAACTCCTCCACTTGGGGCAAGGACACCCCACCCACCTGGAGAGGGCAAGCCACCTTTTTCCGGTCGAGAACCATGGCCTCGGATTTGGAGGTGCTGATTCTCATCCCAGCCGCTTCACACTCGGCTGCAAACCGTCCCAGTGCATGTTGCAGGTCCGGGTTTGATGGAGCCATCAGGACAACATCGTCTGCAAACAGCAGAGATGAGATCCTGTGGTCCCCAAACCGGACCCCCTCCGACCCCTGACTGCGCCTAGAAATTCTGTCCATAAAAATTATGAACAGAACCGGTGACACAGGGCAGCCCTGGCGGAGTCCAACATGCACTGGGAACAGGTCTGACTTACTGCCGGCAATGCGAACACAGCTCCTGCTCCGGTCATACAGGGACCGGACAGCCCTGAGCAAAGGGCCCCGGACCCCGTACTCCCGGAGCACCCCCCAAAGGACACCCCGAGGGACACGGTCAAAAGCCTTCTCCAGATCCACAAAGCACATGTGGACTGGTTGGGCAAACTCCCATGAACCCTCGAGCACCCGATGGAGGGTATAGAGCTGGTCCAGTGTTCCACGACCGGGACGAAAACCACTCTGCTCCTCCTGAATCCGAGGTTCGACTATCGGTCGGATTCTCCTCTCCAGTACCTTGGAATAGACCTTACCCGGGAGGCTGAGGAGTGTGATCCCTCTGTAGTTGGAACACACCCTCCGGTCCCCCTTCTTGAACAGAGGGACCACCACCCCGGTCTGCCAGTCCAGAGGCACGGTCCCCGAACGCCACGCGATGTTGCAGAGACGTGTCAACCAAGACAGTCCTACAACATCCAGATACTTTAGGTACTCAGGGCGGATCTCATCCACCCCCGGAGCCCTGCCACCGAGGAGTTTGCGGACAACCTCAGTGACTTCAGCTTGGGTGATGGATGAGCCAGCCTCCGAGTCCCCGGTCTCTACTTCCTCTTCAGAAGACGTGACTGAGGGATTAAGGAGATCCTCAAAGTATTCCTTCCACCGTCCGACGACATCCCCAGTCGAGGTCAGCAGGCCTCCACCCGCACCGTAAACGGTGTTTGTGAGACACTGCTTCCCCTTCCTGAGGCGCCGGACGGTTTGCCAGAATTTCTTTGGTGCCGACCGATAGTCCTCCTCCATGGCCTCCCCGAACTCCTCCCAGGCCCGGGTTTTTGCCTCTGCGACAGCACGAGCCGCGGCTCGCTTGGCCTGCCGATACCCGTCGATGACCTCCGGAGACCTACAAGCCAGAGTGGCCTGATAGGCCTCCTTCTTTAGTCTGACGGCATCCCTTACTTCCGGTGTCCACCACCGGGTTCGGGGGTTGCCGCCACGACAGGCACCGGAGACCTTGCGACCACAGCTCCGAGCAGCCGCATCAACAATGGAGGCGGAGAACATGGTCCACTCGGACTCAATGTCCCCAGCCTCCCCCGGGACATGGGAGAAGCTCTCCCGGAGGTGCGAGTTGAATACCCTACTGACAGAGGGCTCCACTAGACGTTCCCAACAGACCCTCACAATGCGCTTGGGTCTGCCAAGTCTGTCCGGCTTCCTCCTCCGCCAGCGGATCCAACTCACCACCAGGTGGTGATCGGTTGACAACTCTGCCCCTCTCTTCACCCGAGTGTCCAAGACACGCGGCCGGAGGTCTGATGACACTACAACTAAGTCGATCATTGACCTCCGGCCTAGGGTGTCCTGGTGCCACGTGCACTGATGGACACCCTTGTGCTTGAACATGGTGTTCGTTATGGACAATCCGTGGCTAGCACAGAAGTCCAATAACTGAACACCGCTCGGGTTCAGATCGGGGAAGCCGTTCTTCCCGATCACCCCTCTCCAGGTGTCACTGTCATTGCCCACGTGGGCGTTGAAGTCCCCCAGTAGAACAACGGAGTCCCCGGTCGGTGCACTGTCCAGTACCCCTCCCAAGGACTCCAAGAAGACCGGGTACTCTGCACTGCTGTTCGGCCCGTAGGCCGCCACAACAGTGAGAGACCTGTCCCCCACCCGAAGGCGGAGGGACGCGACCCTCTCGTTCACCGGGGTAAACTCCAACACGTGGCGGCTGAGCTGAGGGGCTATCAGCAAGCCCACACCAGCCCGCCGCCTCTCCCCGCGGGCAACACCAGAGAAGTGGAGCGTCCAGCCCCTCTCGAGGAGATGGGTTCCAGAGCCCAAACTGTGCGTGGAGGTGAGGCCGACTATATCTAGTCGGTATCGCTCAACCTCCCGCACAAGCTCAGGCTCTTTCCCCCCCAGCGAGGTGACATTCCATGTCCCCAGAGTTAGTCTCTGTGTCCGGAGATCTGGTCGCCGAGGCCCCTGCCGTCGACTGCCGCCCAGATCTCTCTGCACCGGCCCCCTATGGATCCTCCTGCGGGTGGTGGGCCCACGGGAGGGCGGCCCCACGTCGCTCTTTCGGGCTGTGCCCGGCCGGGCCCCGTGGGGTAAGACCCGGCCACCAGGCGCTCGCCATGGAGCACCCATCCCAGGCCTGGCTCCAGGATGGGGCCCCGGTGACGCCGATCCGGGCGACGTGAACTGCCTTGATTGTGTCGTCGTCATAAGAGGCTTCTGAACCGATCTTTGTCTGACCCGTCACCTAGGACCTGTTTGCCTTGGGAGACCCTACCAGGGGCATGAAGCCCCCGACAACATAGCTCCCGGGATCATTCGGGCACTCAAACCCCTCCACCACGTTAAGGTGTCGGCTCAAGGAGGAGGACAAACATTTGTAATAACAAAAAAGTTTCCACGTCTCTCCACCCATCTCCCACATCCTGTCAGGCAAAAAATATACAGTTCATTTTTATTTTCAAGAAACCAGGTCTTTTACGACTCTCGCTCCCGTTACTCTTCGTGAAATCTCCTCATCGGCCGCAGCCTTTGCTTTGGGTGCATCTCCCCCATTTCCAACAACTCCTCCCCGCGTAGCCGCTTTTGTTGCGGGCCCCGAACGCGCCATCCATCACCCGCGTTTGCCACATGGCCAGGTATTTCATTTCACGTACGCGGCGTCGGGTTTGACAGCACAATCTATAATACGTCCGTTCCAACTGCCGCTGCCGCTTCCCATCCATCGCTTTGACTTATCCACTGGCGCCGCAGACAGACGGACGAGCGAAGGCTGCTGCGTTTGATGGAATCTAATGTTATACTAAGGCCGCGTTCACGTTCTGTTTTATTATGATGTCATTTCTTGCGGAGGGGAGGGGCCAATGCAGCTCTACAAATGGGGGGAGTCGCCGTTTTGGGAAGAAATATCCAAACTTCATATCCGCAAATGTTGAACCTTTAGTATCTTGATGAAGCACTTCCAAAAGCTTCACAAATGTTTGAAGCATTTTGACATGATTTGACATATTTTGCGTTATGGTTTATGCTAAAACGTCGGTTATTCTTTTGTTTATTGATGTTTATTATAAAGAAAACTCTTAGGGTGCAACTAGGCCTTGACTGGGTCTGTCAGTGGAAGAAGAGTACAATAGTTTGCAGGGACGTCGAGATTATTCGGTTCATTGATAATTGTGATGATTCAGGTCACAATATGATCGTAAGAACCAAAGAATAATAATTGTGACAATTTCGGAAGCAAATTTAAGGCAACTACGGCGGTACGAGAACCAATGTCAGTGGGATTAGAACCGATCTGAAGTCCCAATTTGAAATTGTGAGTCGTGAAAGGAGAGCCCGGCGTGGAATAAGGGTCAAAAATGACAAAGGCATCGTCATTATTGTAACCTCAAGATGGCTGACAATGTGATGACTTTGTTGTAGAAATGGACTCAAAGGCACAACTCGCTGAACAATATAGAAACAGAAAATAGTCTCCAAATAAACAGAAATACACTTCATCCACGTCCACAGGTCTAGAAAACAGACGCCAGGTGGGAAAAGACGAACCGGCGCCGAATGAGACAATTGAACAGAGGTGAAATCAACAAAGAGGATCAGGTGATCGAATAGACGGGAAACCAGACAAAGGAAGAAAAACAAGGTGGTGACTATCAAAATAAAACAGGAAAACCAGCGACTAAACAGGTGGATTTACAGAGCTGGATGTGACAGGTTCTCGAAAGAAGATTAACTAGGAGAGAGTTATACTTTTGGAGGAGTTAATCTGGTTGACAAGGGGAAAACCCAGTATGATTATAAGGTTTGTGGGGGTTGTATGTGTCCTAACACTAGCTGGGGTTAATAATCAGACATGAAACCTGTAAACTGCTATTTCTTTATCGACGCTTCGGGTTTTCTTGGATTTGGAGCCATGATGTGCACACGGTTTTACATTTGAGCACTGATGAGGTCTTAAACTGGACAATAAACACTCGATTGCATTGAATTTCTTTACGTTTCTTCTTCTTCTTCTTTGTGTGCAAGTGTTGTCCAGAAGAGATGTTGACAACACAATCTAAAAGACAAACGCGACCCATCGTTGGCGTGTTAGAATGGGCCTGGGCATGTTTCGATGAAGGTTCAACTATTGTACAAATTGTGACTGGAAAGTAATATTAAGCAAGTTGTTTTATTTAGTTTTTTGATCAGTTTGCTCACTAAAGACAACTTTGACTTGACTTCTCATTTTCTTTTATTTCATGGCTCATTTACATCCAGAGAATTGTGTAGCACGTCACTTCAGTTTAGTCCAAATGCTTTCTTCATCACAGAGACATAAAGATCAGCCTTTAAAGCGGCACCGACACAACTTTACCTGTACTTATCGTGTACTTTTGACGGATCAAACTGTAGGATTTGTGGCTCTAATTCGATGCTTGATTAACAAAATTAAGACAGTTTTGAGTAAGATCGAGTTTACTCAAATACTAATAAAGATTTCCACTTGGTTCTCGGACTCGATTCGCAGATTAAGAATGATTCCTGGATGGGAGTCAAAATGCAGTCCAGAAAATACAACTGAATCTTTTTCTACAATGGAACTCTCCCGGACGATTGAAGAATTACACCGACTTAAATGTGATATTATTATTGTGTCAAAAGCTGCAATTTTTTTGAGAAATCTTAAGTATTTATATTTGTTTTATGCCAGTATCAATACAAAAACATGAACATCCACCTCTCATGGAAAAATGTGACGGCCTGATAAGAACGTTTCACCCGGAGTATTTCATGTTTGGCCTGGTGACCCCTGCGCTCGGGCCAGTTGACATCGGCCTGGACAAAAGACAAGACCCTTCGCCATAACGAAAACCAGCGTGTTTGTAGCATCAGGGGCCGGTTCATGGCATCAGGGGTAAACATCGCCACAAGAACAGTAAACATCGCCACGTGTGCAGTAAACATAGCCACGCGTGCAGTAAACATCGCCACGCGTGCAGTAAACATCGCCACGCGTGCAGTAAACATAGCCACGCGTGCAGTAAACATAGCCACGCGTGCAGTAAACATCGCCACAAGAACAGTAAACATAGCCACGCGTGCAGTAAACATAGCCACGCGTGCAGTAAACATAGCCACGCGTGCAGTAAACATTGCCACGCGTGCAGTAAACATAGCCACGCGTGCAGTAAACATCGCCACGCGTGCAGTAAACATAGCCACGCGTGCAGTAAACATAGCCACGCGTGCAGTAAACATAGCCACGCGTGCAGTAAACTTTGCCAAGCGTGCAGTAAACATAGCCACGCGTGCAGTAAACATCGCCACGCGTGCAGTAAACATAGCCACGCGTGCAGTAAACATAGCCACGCGTGCAGTAAACATTGCCACACGTGCAGTAAACATTACCACGCGTGCAGTAAACATCGCCACGCGTGCAGTAAACATAGCCACGCGTGCAGTAAACATCGACACGCGTGCAGTAAACATAGCCACGCGTGCAGTAAACATAGCCACGCGTGCAGTAAACATTGCCACACGTGCAGTAAACATTACCACACGTGCAGTAAACATCGCCACGCGTGCAGTAAACATAGCCACACGTGCAGTAAACATTACCACCACACGTGCAGTAAACATAGCCACGCGTGCAGTAAACATAGCCACGCGTGCAGTAAACATCGCCACGCGTGCAGTAAACATCGCCACGCGTGCAGTAAACACAGCCACGCGTGCAGTAAACACCGCCACGCGTGCAGTAAACATCGCCACGCGTGCAGTAAACATCACCACACGTGCAGTAAACATTACCACACGTGCAGTAAACATCGCCACGCGTGCAGTAAACATCGCCACGCGTGCAGTAAACATAGCCACGCGTGCAGTAAACATCGCCACGCGTGCAGTAAACATAGCCACGCGTGCAGTAAACATCGCCACGCGTGCAGTAAACATAGCCACGCGTGCAGTAAACATAGCCACGCGTGCAGTAAACATCGCCACGCGTGCAGTAAACATCGCCACGCGTGCAGTAAACATAGCCACACAAGCAGTAAACATCGCCACGCGTGCAGTAAACATTACCACACGTGCAGTAAACATCGCCACACAAGCAGTAAACATCGCCACGCGTGCAGTAAACATTACCACACGTGCAGTAAACATCGCCACACAAGCAGTAAACATCGCCAATCGTGCAGTAAACATTACCACACGTGCAGTAAACATAGCCACACGTGCAGTAAACATAGCCACACGTGCAGTAAACATTGCCACACGTGCAGTAAACATCGCCAATCGTGCAGTAAACATTGCCACACGTGCAGTAAACATCGCCACACACGTGCAGTAAACATTACCACACGTGCAGTAAACATCGCCACACGTGCAGTAAACATAGCCACACGTGCAGTAAACATTACCACACGTGCAGTAAACATAGCCACGCGTGCAGTAAACATAGCCACACGTGCAGTAAACATCACCACACGTGCAGTAAACATCGACACACGTGCAGTAAACATCGCCACACGTGCAGTAAACATCGCCACACGTGCAGTAAACATAGCCACGCGTGCAGTAAACCTTCAGAACATTCCTATACCGGTTTTAACTGGCTTTGTTTATACGTGGCACTTGTTTTCCTGCCTTTTTACGCTTGTACTCTTCTTTGTTCTGGACCAGGAAGGGAAACACGACGCTGTTATGAGGCTGTGCAAGGCTGAAAATAAGAGACAAGACAGCGTGTTTCTATTTCGCCTTATTTCTCTGTCACTGTTCAGAGAAATGCCCCCAACTCAGCCAAAACTGATCCTTCTCTGCAGAACTGCCGCACTACTTCATGGTCGACTGTAATTTCCCACTGCGCGCAACCATTTTTACGACGGACACAACAGGCATTCTCGGGTGCAGCCTCTCACCGAGTAAATAAAACATTTGGAAAACGATGACTCCTGTTTTCGCCGAGCACTTTCCATGGTTTACGCCGAGAGTGGGCTGCGAGGCTTCCATTCTGGCAAGGGTCCGTGAAAGACTAAATGAGCCGTTATCTTCGTCCGTCAGAGCTGCGGGGTCGAGACCGAAGAGACGAGCTTGCTGCCGTCCCCGCGCCCGGCCCGCTTCACGCACGGGATTAAATTATGCGCACTGTGTGTGTCCGAATTAAACAATCAGCTCGCGCATTTGAGCGTGAAGCGCGTGTGCATCTCTGACACGGGGAGATAAGGCACGGTCCGTCCGAGCCGCCTTTGTCCCGCGTACAGGAACATAACACTCGGACACGGCTCATGAAAGAATAATAACAGCGGCGATGACATTGTGGTAAGGTGGCTTTGTCATGTAGGTAAGTCAAGCTATAGTGACAAATGTACACTTAAATATAAACTTATTTTCTTTAATAATCAGAAGGTTTGACGTAAAAGTGCCTACGACAGGTTTTTACGATTTTCACATTTTGACTTCATTTTCAAATAAAGTCAAAATGCGAAAAATTTGTATTTATACCTGTTGTACAGCTAAATTATAGTTTTACACCGATTGAGTAGGTATTTGTGAAGAAAACTTGTAAAACCGTTCAAAATAACAGGAAGGCACACTGCAGACACTCCAGACACTCTTTCTCATATTTATTTGACGTTGCCAGCGTGACATGCGTCTCCGAGACGGGCACATCAATTTTAGATTGATTCTTTCCCATAGTTGACCATCCCTGGACGTCAGCGCGCTATCTACCTCCTCACACGTCTGTGCTGAGCGTATGTATCTTTTACTTTTTAGGAAGTGACATCACACCAGGCTCACTCATTCCAGTCAAAGTTTATGCATAATTTACACTAAGAACCTTTATGACTCTAAACTTTAATTCAACAACAGTTCAATGAATTGTCTGACCTGTAGGGGGCGCTTTAAACTGGTTGGATGAAAATTCCTCTGAAGGAAAGTGAATGAAGAATTTCACTGTTGTTCCGTCTTGGTGCCAGTAAATGGGAATATCCGTAAAACATGTGATCCTTGAGGCAATATTTGGATTGCAGGAGCCAAAAGGGCGGTGCCTGTAGTAACGGCGTTTAAGTACTACAGCAGTATGTTCAGTATGGTACGCCTGATACTTTGCAGAGTTACTTTATGAAATGACAGTGGGATAAAGAACGCTGAAACAGATTGTGGTTTGGAGGGTTGACTACATTCCATGAGGGCGGCGTGGTGGCACAGCGGTTAGCGCTTCAGCCTCACAGCAAGACGGTCCTGAGTTTGACTCCTGAGCCGCCTCTCTGTGTGGAGTTTGCACGTTCTGCTTGTGTTTTACATTGGCTTCCTCTCCACTAAGGCACGTACAAGAAGAGAGTTCGAATCTAGAACTCTCCTGGTTAAATAAAGGTCATTCAGTAATCTACATTCTTGAATTGCAGAGTGAGAACTATTGATGTATTCCAGGTGCACTCTATGTTTTTAAAGTCCATAATTGTTCCTCAAAGGTGTTATAACACTCAAAAAGCATTCACTATTTGCCAAATTCAATTTTATCAGCGAGACTCTAGTTACTGTGTTTTAAAAGTGCACTAACCTTTCTGTTTGGGGGTCCACCACCTGCTGCTCTCAATGATGTTACAGTGTTGTTTTCCTGGTAACATTGAACATATTTATCATGCATACATTTCAAAAATTGCAAAATAAATATAATTGACCTACAGGATGTTGTGATTTCTTCTGCAACCTTTTTACCAAGAGACAAACAGGTGGCAGACCCTTTAACGTTTAACCCTTTTAGGTTAATTTTCTATACTATGCTATGCTAACTTTCTGCCTCGGGAGCAGCTTTTCTGTCGTTACATATTCACGGCTCACCTCAGACTAAGTACCTGCTTCCTGTAGCGTGGCATTTGCGGTGCATTTGTCGTCCCGATCATGAGTGTTGACTTTTTGGAGGGCTGCGTTGGAGCGGCCGCCTCCGCGCGCATGCTCCGGGGGTAATTAGCTCCCGTCCGGCGGCGTCCCTCTGGGCAGCTTTTCGACACTTGGCCTTTGATAAGTGCCAGGCCGCAGAGCAGGGTCATTATCACATCAGAACCAGCCTGTGGGGGGGCCTTGAGGGGGCAGAGCAGAGCGAAGGCAGCGGGACAGAGAGGCAGAGACAGCAGAGTGGGCTGGAGGAAGTGATGGATTAACAATACAGCCACAGGTATTTTTACATGACTTGGACTTACCTCCGTCCAGAGAAATGGACCATATTCATTTCTGGAATGATTATATACATTTCAACACTTCCTGGACGTTAGGATTGAAGCAATAAAGAGTGTATAATCGAGTCGTTTTCACAGCGTGGTACGAGCTTCAGGTGGAACGTGGATTACGCCAGTGAATTTCATCCACACGTCTCTCCTCCTTTTGGCCGGAGCGTGTTGAGAATAACTGTAATGGTGTTGGTTTAGTCCTGGTTCTGTCCCGGTTCAGTCCTGGTTCTGTCCCGGTTCAGTCCTGGTTCTGTCCCGGTTCAGTCCTGGTTCCATCCCGGTTCAGTCCCGGTTCTCACTGAGGGTCTGAGGGCAGGGGATTCTGGGACAGTTATACATTTACTTACTTAATTCCTGTGAACGCTGGTCGATCTGCTTCTCTATTATTGTCGATAAAATAATAAATCGTGTGACGCTTCGCGAGGAAACTGTTGTGGTTTTGGGCTTTACAAAAATGAATAGAATAGAAATTGAATTGGATAAATCCTTTATAATCTATTAAAATAATTTGTCGCCGATAGAGAAATAGTACTATCAAGGGGACGTTCTGTCGGTTCAGTGTTTGTAATCAGAGATGATACTCCCTAAGACAGAAGTACTATTACGATGTATCCTTCTGATTGTAAATAAACCCTTACTTCGTACAAATCTCGGGCTGTTTCCATTTACCGTATTTTCTGAACTATAAGGTGCACATTTTTTCATAGTTTTGGCAGGGGTGCGACTTATACTCCAGAGCGACTTATATGTGATATTATTTGTTATTTTCACACTGACAACCACAAGAGGGCACTCTAGGCTCCAAGCAATGCAGAAGAAGAATCTGCACTTCCTCTGGAGTTTGTGGAGTTGTTTAGAAGTGACACAAAGGAAGAAGAATTCAATGGCTTTCATGACGCGTGGAATTAAACCATTTCTAAAAGTTTCCAAATCTCTTGTTAGCTTGTTCTTTATGCTATAGTTATTTGAATAACTTATACTCCAGTGCGACTTATACATGTGTTTTTTCATCTTATGCATTTTCTGGCTGGTGCGATTTATAATCCGGAAAATAGGGTATTCCTCATCAAAATGTTGGTAGACGTAGACAATATCGAACAATGCATCACTTAAATGTCTCACGACCCTAGTGTCGTAGCGCTAGGTGAAAACTTTCAGAACGACGGCGCCACAAATACGGGACAATAACAATTACTCAAACGCGCATGAATAAATACAACTTTGAGCGGGTTAATTGACGCGGCGGAACCATTAGAACATCGTCAAAAGCTTTCACGTGTCTCCTCTAACTCCAAACACATCATTAAATCCTTTTCTCATTGACCCGCTTCTGTTGGCGCATCCCACAACTGCTTTTGGACCGTTGCTACGTTTAGTCCGTCATCAGCTGTCAAAAAAGTACAACTCCAAAGAAGAGAAAAGAGAACTCTGAGCCAGTTTCGTGCCTGTCTTCATCCCCTGCACTTTGAGTCCACTTTCTCCCGAAACATCACAATAAAAACAAGAAAAAAAACACCCTGCTACACTTTGGAATAAAACCCACGGTGACCCGGATCATGTAGGTCACTGTTCAGCGTGTCCACTTTAAAGTCTCTAAAAGTGCTGAGCGAAACTTCAGAGAGGAGTGTCGGGGTATTACGCCCCGCGGGAGCTGTGAGACGATTCTTTTTTTTTTGGGTTACAACCCCAGAGACGAGCCGCCGCAAACAATTCCCAGACACCGTGAAGGAGGCGGAGGTAACAAGCAGCTCCATTCTGCCTGCGCGCTCGAGCGGACACGGGCCCCAGAGCCGCAGCCAGCGCCATCCCACTCCGAAAAAACCACACGTCCGCCGGCGCCTTCGAGCGAAAGAGAAGGGGGGCCCCGGGATCGTAATTGTTTCGTAAACGGGAGAGAAAACGACACAATCCAAATCAATCTGGAGGGAGAACACGGCGGTGGTTAGCTGGCTTTTGTTGGGGGAATGGACGGCGGCGAAAGCGGTGAATAAACAACAACAACAACGACAAAAACAGAGCGGATTAGGAGATTTAGAAAGTCGGTAATCGTCGGATAAAACCTGGTAATTGTGGCGAGGAAGGGCAGAAGTGGTTTCAAGCGTGACTTTTGAACCGCACGATGTGTTTGAGGCCTTATTGTCGGAGAAGAGGAATAATTGACGATTTAATGTAAACCGATCTTAAAAATACAACAGTTTAGAAAACTAATTTAAGAGATAATAAAAAGGACCAGCAGGTAGAAGCTTAAAGATTCACTATGTAACTTTTCCGAGGGCGTTGTGGGTGTTTACACTGTTCTACTTTTGACTTTATTTTGGTGTATTTATACCTGTTGGACATGACAGGAAGTGACATCACACAAGTGACACTCGTTCCAGTCAAAGTTTATTCAGAAATTACACAAATGATTTTTTTTTTGACTCTCTAAACTTTTAATATACATATTTATATTTATTTTGAGTTTTTTCCCAGTGTTTGCTGGGTAATTTCATAGTGTGATGTCATCAATTACAAACAGGAAGTGAAATTATAAACCTAAAAAATGGGCCTTTGTGGGACAACATTTTTTGTAATTTTTTAGCTAACTTCAAAATATATTTTCCTAACTGCATTTTAGTTCAATGAGTCGTCCGACCTGTAGGGGGCGCTTTAATGCTTTGCCTGTTTGCCTGGAACGTTCCACAGTATGACATTAAAGTGCCTCTGGTCGGACGACTCATTTTACTAAAACGTAGTCAAGAGAATTAAATTTAAGATTAATCCAGTTTGTTGATGTTCTGTGTTATGATTTTACATCCCAATAGTAAATTATGACATCACACTGGGAAATTCATTCATAAAAACATACGGAAACACATTTATTTATTTTAATTCATGTTTAAATTGTAGGGTTAAAAAATTGTTTCTTGCACATAAATTGTGCCAAATGTTGAATGAAAATAATGAAATTCTCATTCTCCTGGTTCTGGTTCTTCAATATTTTTTTTTTTTTTTTTTTTTTTCTGCCTTGAAAGCTTTATTATTTGATGGCAGCAATATTGTTATGAACATACTATTTATATTCACTACAGGTATTATCCCACCGGGTGAAGTCTGAATTAAAACCTGTCGTATGCGTGTTAAACAAAAACACCCGGGATCGAATAAACGCACAATAGAAAAGTTTAAACATATCTTGAAATGTATTAACCATTGAACCATTGAAAGCTGCGAACACGCAGCTTTAGACGGTTTTAGATGACAAAAAACACACAAAAATGCAAGTAAATAAATCCATGACAGGAGACGATAAACACCAGTACAGACATAAAACAGGTTCATTCAGTGTTTAGTCTTTAAACATTTTGTACAATGGAATTTTTTAACATTTTAAAAAGCGACACATGAAAGGAGTAAACAATAAACGAACAATACTGTCTCCACGGCACAGAAAAGGACCCTCAGTCGCTGGAGGACTCGGGAGAAGTCGTTGTGTTGAAAGTAGAGATAGTTTGTGTAAAAAAGGGTCTTAACAGCAGCAGGAGACACAATGTTTTTCTCAACTGTCACAAGTGATGTAAAAATGTGTTTTCATGTTACTTTACTCCCGAGTGCCAAGAACTTTCCACTCACCTCAACAACTGCTCCGCAACATTACGTTTTTGAACCTTCTCGAGGCAATCTGAACCAGGAAAAATATGTCTAACCGTCACATTGGTCTTTCCCATTAAAACATTCTGACGATCGATTCATCAAAGCTTAATTAAGCCTGATTATCAGCACACGGCCGTAATCAGACGAGTTTTAAATAAATGCAGGACTTGAAATGTTCATTCGGACGCTGAGCACGGATGAAAGCGTGCAATTACTCCACTCTTTTAGACGTGTTACAGAGGACAGAGTGTACTTTTATCAAATATAGTTATGAGCTTTAATTATTTTATGTTTTTGACGTTTTAAATCCCAATATCGATCTAAAACGACTTAAAGCAGAAAGCAGTAGACTTACTTACTGATTTTAAGTAAGTCTACACATTTGTTTGTCTTTATTTATGGTAAAAAGATAGTGTAATCACAGACAAAAAACATTTCACATTGCCAAATATACAAAAGAGCCAGGGTTTCTCAGGAGAGTTGTCTGAGTTTCCGTACAGAGACAGCAGGGGGCGACGACGGACACTTCAAATGCCCTTTAAACACATATTTAACCATCACAGGGACTTACACAGACGTTCAATAAGATGAGAATGTTACTTAGTTCTGCTCTAATAAAAGATACTTCAGTCACGCTATCACAACTGCGTCGCTACATTAGCACATTGGAGGAAAGCTAGCATTTGCGTCTTTTTCGTGTGTAATTCCCTCTGCAGCCAGTAGTTCAGATTGTTGTGCGGGAAAAGAAAGAGTGACATAAAGTTGTTTTATCTAATCTAAAAGATGATATGCAAAAGTAAAGCGCACGTTAGAAGTTCAATAACAATACAAATAATGCATCATGTTTGTCCTTTAATATCTGATTTAATGATTGTTTATCTATATTTTTATTCAATTTTCAATATATTTTAAATGCAGAGACAAGAGCCGCAAATGATCCTTTATATGTGGATACCGTCGGTCACCTGTTTGTGCCGGTGAATAAATAAATACATAAATGTTTCACTACTGTCCATCTAATGCATAAACCTGGCATAACGTCATGTTCCCCTGCCATAAATCTGAACACCTCTTCACACCATCCCTCACGCCCTGTCCCACCGCGCAACACGCTGTGACACGGGCGCCGTCTCAGGGTTATCCTCGCCCGCGTGATGAACAGTTGCAAGTACCGCTTCAATAATTCATATCCCCCCACACAACAAACAAACAACGAACACGGACGGCTTGACCTCTCCGCCGCCGCGTCCCGACGTTTGTGGAAAATGTATCTCGCGACCCCGCCGACTCCAAAAAAAGAAAAGTCAATAAACATGAAGCATCTGGAGGCGCGGAGGTGGTTATTTATGGAGGGGCCCCGGCGCATAATCCCGGTGAAGATGTAATCAGTGCGGCACGCGGGCAGTGATGTATGCGCCGGCGTTTATCGGACAGTCCGAGGGCGGGGCGGGGCCGGGCGGGAACAGCGGTGCGGGCCGTGTAGTTCATTTGTAGCGCGAGAGGAGATGAAGATTTCGGGGGAGCAGGGTGGAGTTTGACGCTGGCGGGTTCGTGGAAGGAGAGACGCCGGAGAAACGCTGCGATGGCGGAGATCTTATCTCGCAAGGTGGTGCGGATGATAGGGATGGAGAACGCACGCTATATCTTTGAACGTGCGCAAAAGAAATGGTGCTGATTCTGCTCCATGAATCACCTTTTTCTTTAAACGTATTATTATATGTCGAATAAGGATGGGAATACATTTTATTATATGCTGAAATTGCCCCATTGTGGGACGGACAAAGGTTCTCTTATCTTATAGGGAGAGAGCAAAATACTGTAATACAATGTGTAATGGTGAGTGGAGCTTTACTGTTGTACTTTATGCATTATTCGTATAGTTATTGGCCTTTAAACATGCTCTTGAGTCATTTTGCTTTGGTGTGTTTTAGAGCTTAAAATATCGTGTGTATTTAAAAAAAACACTTGTGATTTTCTCTCAGTCAGGCGTTCCGCAGACGTTAGCGCTCCATCTACTGGCAGCGGGGGGAATTATCACAGTGACATAAACAAAAGCTATCTTACCCCGACAGTGATTTGAGCTTGAAATGCTCATAACGACTCATAACCAACCGACTGATTTATGGCCTTAGACCTCGAAATCTCTACCCGTGATGTTATAAAACTGGGATATTTCAGTGTTTTGTAGAGCTCAGAGGGAAAAGACCTTGTAAACTGGATAAATGAAACACGCTCAAATCACGATAAATACGACTCCAGGGGTTTTTGATGAAAAAGATAAAAAAAAGAAGTTTATTTTGTATATGTGTAAAGATGCACTTTGTCTATGTTGTTATTGCTTTGCCAAGAGTTTTTTTTTTATTTTACACTGTATGTCATTAAACAGTTGTACATTTATTCAGTTACAGGTATGTTTATTTTTTAGAAATACTTTGAAAACATTAATTCTTACAAGGAGTGGATGAAACACTTATGGATTATTCTGAAAAACACTTATGGATATTCTGATTTTATATATTAATCTGGATAATGATAATCAGGCGCTGTCAATCCAACAAAATTGTGGTAAAACAGGTTTAATTATCAGACTAATATAAAATCTGTTAAAAAAAATTAAAAATGCAGAAATATCATACCCTTAATTGAAATTTTACAATGTCACAGTTTTGTATTTTCAGTTTTATTCAGCTCTTTTGGTAGGTCTATAGACAATGTACTCAAATGTGGCATAATTTCAAAACATCATTGATATTATGTATTTTCTGGAGTATAAGTCGCCAAAAAATTAATAATAGAGAAGAAAAAAACATATATAAGTCACACTGGAGTATGAAATGCGGTTGCAAGTGTGAAAATAACAAATAATATCACATATAAGTCGCTCCGGAGTATAAGTATATAGTATAAATATAAGTATAAGTCGCACCCCGGCCAAAACTATAAAAAAAGGTGCCACTTATAGTCCGGAAAATATGGTAACTTAATTTCGATATATTTCCCAGCTCTAAACTGTACAAAAAAATGCACCTTTAATCTATAACTTGCCAAAGAGATAAATATTATTCCTCATTTAAAGTTAAGCGCAGTCAGGTACATAATTCTCGACATAATTACCGTCGCTAACGTCTGGCTCGGGCTTTCACGTGGATGTTACGTCTTCATTCTTCACAGTCATTTCACCAGACACAAACTGACAACAGCTAAACGCCGGCTCGTTTATAATCCGCCAGCGCGCGCTTGTCCCCGCCGGCGTCACATGACTAATCTAACATGTGCCTGGCAGTCATTAGCGTCCGCTCCGCTAGCCACCTGCGCTTTATCTGCGCTGGGGAGAAAAGTAACATTAATCAAGCTCTCCGCGCTCAGGTGAGAACAATTTACAGCGAAACACTTGACACGACACGAGCCGCGACCGAGCAGTGTGTAAAATTCAATTATGACGGCGGTGAGCGTTAGCTGCGACGGGGCCCGCACACATGTCTTAAAGCCGCGCGGCTAACGCTAACGCACCGTTTCACGCTTCAATCTCCAATAAAGCCAAGAAATATGAAGAAAATGTGAACTTTTTTTGGCTGAAGGTTGCGCTCCGTTATGTGCTTTTCAAGAGCAACTTTGATGCTTTTTATGACATTTTTATTGAATTTCTTACTCGGTATTCGACAAATATATTCTATTCTAGGGACTACACTCTCACCAATTCCAAACAAGGACTAGACCAAAAGCACAAAACACGTTATTGTGATATTGATCAAACATCTAATGAAAGACATCGTTTTCCCCCTTCCCAGACACGTCCAGCGTCCCTTAACCTCCTTCTGTCCTCGGGAATCGACGTCTCACTCTCATTTCTCACAAGAAAATCTAAGAAAATTAGATTGTGTCGACCGGGAAAAGGTTTTAACGGACAAATATTATGCAATATTGGAGTTATTGTTGGCCTAAACCTGCTCATGAGTAACTTTACTGGCATGTTTTAGCACTGAAAGAGTGTTCAAAACAACTAAACTACTTCATATCACGCAGACGTTTCGCATGCCAGGAATTGACATTTGACTCCATCTACAGGCAGCAGAGGGAATTACACAAGTGAAACAAACATGCTAATGCAGAACTTTTTTTGGCTGAAGGTTAAACTGTTTCTGTGTCTTTTCAAGAGCGACTTTGATGCTTTTTATGGCATCTTTATTGAATTTCTTACTCGTATACAATAAATATATTCTATTCCATATTTTTTTCACACTAAGAACCATCTATGAAAGTATCTGACCTTCTGAGTACAACCTAAACCCGGACTACACTTTCACAAATTCCAAACGAGGACTAGACCAAAAGCCGTACAAAACACGTTATTGTGATATTGATCAAACATCTAATGAAAGACATCGTTTTCCCCCTCCCCAGACACCTCCAGCGTCCCTCAGCCTCCTTCTGTCCTCGTGAATCGCCGTCTCGCTCTCATTTCTCACACTTCTTGCTTCCACGAAACTGAGCGATTGGTTCAGAGATGGAGAAATCTGCATCGCTCCAGGGACTCGTGTACTTTTTCCCTGTTTATATAATCAAACTTCTCATTGTGAAGCGTGTGGCCGGGATGAACAAAGAGGATGAACGCCGGGTCCACTTCAAAGCACTTGTCCTCTCCTGGACTCCCTCGCTGAAAACTTTGATGACATTTTTGCCCATGCATTTATACTTTCCGATGAGGCTGCGGCTACTTTTTACTTTTTACATTTCACTTATAGTTTAGCATTTAGACTTTGGGCACATTATGTTGGTTATTTGTATATTCAAAGCAAACGATATGAAGACTTTATTCATGATTGGATATTGTCCTGACTCTGCTTCAGTGCCACTGTCTTCCCACTTATTTAAGAAGTATATAACAAGTAGACTTATACTGTGAAAACTACAGTCCAAATCCCCCCTGAAAGTGTCTATAACAAGGTGGACAACTCATTGAACTAAAATGCAGTTAAGTTTTATGTATTTAAACTTTTGTTAAGCACAGAATGGCACATTTTTTAGGTTTATAATATCACTTCCTGTTTGTAATTGATGACATCACAGTAGGAAATTAACCAGCAAACACTGAGAAAAAACTCATCTTATGTCACCATTTTTATATATGACGAATAAATATATATGAGAGCGACTTCATTTTGTTGAATTAAAGTTTAGAGAGTCAAAAAAGTTGTCTGCATAAACTTTGACTGGCATGAGTGTGATGTCACTTCCTGTCATTTTCCACAGATTTTTCAACGTTTCTCCACAAATACCTGCTCGATTTGGGTAAAACTATCATTTATATGTACAACAGGTACAAATACACCAAATAAAGTCAAAATTAGAAATCGTAAAGACCTGTCATACGTCACTTTAACAGTTCACTGAAGGTGGAGTCGACATTTAACACAGACAATGACAATTATCTCCTTCTTGACAAAAATATTCAACAAATTAACTGTCTTTTTTGCATTTAAGGAAGACATTTTGCCTTTTTTTGGCCACATATATATTTATTTATCTATTTAATGACCTTCGATCGCTCCCCAAAGATGAAGAATCTATTATCCTGTCCTCAAAGGGGAGTTTATTGTACATGTTTCTAGCGGTAGAGGAAACCTACGCAGACACAGGGAGAACACGCAAACTCCACACACAGATCCATTTGCGTTATAATCCAACACGCATGGATCGTTTTATGTTTCGGACATTTTGAATTGCAATACGGATCAAATTATATCAATTCTTCTGATCCAAATCTTCAGTCGTAAATAGATTAAGATGACAGAAGGTGTATTTTTGAGTGACTTCTCTTTAGCCCCAAATAAAAAGAAGACGCGTTGTATCGTTTTCTCCTACAAAAGTGGTATGTGTGTTTGCGAGGAACTGGTAAGCGACCTGTAAGAGCGCATGGCGACCACAGGGGGCAGCGTCGGCACATTTTAACATCTGTTTGTGTAACTTTTATCACACACAACTCATTTATCTTCAATTGCTTAATATTTCCATACTCTCTTGATCAAATACCAGTGTTTATCGGTCTATAGGTCACTGTAGTCTTGAAATGCTAACCGTTGCACACGACTATGCAACTCGTTAGCATTTTTTGTTTTACTCATTTGCAATAAAAGCTGAAATCTCCATCATGTTGCCACGTCAGAGGTTTTCCCGAGTCACAACAAAAGCAGTTGGGCGGCGGTGAGAAGCATGACAGTGGCGCTTACCCCCCCCCGTTCACCTCCGCCGCTCCGACAGACGCACATTAGCGACGCCATCAATAACGTCGCGCGGCGCCCCGTCCCCGGAAACGACGACTCTCGCCGCAGACTTTGCCACAACAATCTGGGACGGAAATGTATGTTAATTCAATCAGCTGTGCGCGGAGGAGAGAGCGCCGTGTTTCAGCTTCATTTAGCGGTGAGACGAAAGCGAGCGTTCGGCCTCGGCGACGCAGCGTTGACATTCTGTCCGGCGCCGGAATAATGCCACGGCCCGGGGGGAGAGTCGAAGCCGGGAGTCTAAAATCAAAGCAAAATCAGGGAGAAATCAAGTTGTTTTTACTGTGATTTTACTCCAAACTGCTCATTCATTCATTGGTTCTCTCAAAGCGCCAATCAGGAAGTGAGACGAGGCGTGAAACATGTTCGGGAAATCACAGGGAATCGTCAAGAAAATGTCATGAGAAAATTTCGCAACATTTGGCGACTCATCCAAGCGGCTTCTTCAGTTTCTTTGACGGGGTTCTGGCAAGTCACTGTCTCCTTCCTCCTTCTGTCTGAAGGAGGAACTAAGCGCCCTGGAACTAAAACACTGAACCGTTGTTTAAGGCGCGGCGTCCCACAAACCGTCACGACCTCGAGCGATGCACTTTAACGATTCGGATCCAGCACTTTAATTGATTTTATTATTCTTAAAATCATATTGCCCCCCGACATTCACCCCCGACATGCGATGCGCCCCCCGACATACACCCCCGACATGCAATGCGCCCCCCGACATGCACCCCCGACATGCGATGCGCCCCCCGACATACGCCCCCCGACATGCGCCCCCGACATGCGCCCCCCGACATGCGCCCCCCGACATGCGCCCCCCGACACGCGCCCCCCGACACGCGCCCCCCGACACGCGCCCCCCCGACACACGCCCCCCGACATACGCCCCCCGACATGCGCCCCCGACATGCGCCCCCGACATGCGCCCCCCGACATACGCCCCCCGACATGCGCCCCCGACATGCGCCCCCCGACATGCGCCCCCCGACATGCGCCCCCCGACATGCGCCCCACGACATACGCCCCCCGACATGCGCCCCCCGACATGCGTCCCCGACATGTGCCCCCGACATGCGCCCCACGACATACGCCCCCCGACATGCGCCCCCGACATGCGCCCCCGACATGCGCCCCCCGACATGCGCCCCCCGACATGCGCCCCCCGACATGCGCCCCCGACATGCGCCCCCGACATGCGCCCCCCGACATACGCCCCCCGACATGCGCCCCCCGACATGCGCCCCCGACATACGCCCCCTGACATGCGCCCCACGACATACGCCCCCCGACATGCGCCCCCCGACATGCGTCCCCGACATGCGCCCCACGACATACGCCCCCCGACATGCGCTCCCCGACATGCGCCCCCGACATGTGCCCCCGACATGCGCCCCCCGACATGCGCCCCCCGACATGCGCCCCCGACATGTGCCCCCGACATGCGCCCCCCGACATGTGCCCCCGACATGCGCCCCCGACATACGCCCCCCGACATGCGCCCCCCGACATGCGCCCCCCGACATGCGCCCCCCGACATGCGCCCCCCGACATACGCCCCCCGACATGCGCCCCCGACATGCGCCCCCCGACATACGCCCCCCGACATGCGCCCCCCGACATACGCCCCCCGACATACGCCCCCCGACATGCGCCCCACGACATACGCCCCCCGACATGCGCCCCCCGACATGTGCCCCCGACATGTGCCCCCGACATGCGCCACACGACATGCGCCCCCCGACATGCGCCCCCGACATGCGCCCCCGACATGCGCCCCCGACATGCGCCCCCCGACATGCGCCCCCCGACATGCGCCCCCGACATGCGCCCCCGACATGCGCCCCCCGACATACGCCCCCCGACATGCGCCCCCCGACATGCGCCCCCGACATACGCCCCCTGACATGCGCCCCACGACATACGCCCCCCGACATGCGCCCCCCGACATGCGTCCCCGACATGCGCCCCACGACATACGCCCCCCGACATGCGCTCCCCGACATGCGCCCCCGACATGCGCCCCCGACATGCGCCCCCCGACATGCGCCCCCCGACATGCGCCCCCGACATGTGCCCCCGACATGTGCCCCCCGACATGCGCCCCCGACATGCGCCCCCGACATACGCCCCCCGACATGCGCCCCCCGACATGCGCCCCCGACATGCGCCCCCGACATGCGCCCCCCGACATGCGCCCCCCGACATGCGCCCCCGACATACGCCCCCCGACATGCGCCCCCCGACATGCGCCCCCGACATACGCCCCCCGACATACGCCCCCCGACATGCGTACCATCACAGACTTGATCCTTTTTAAATCCAGGCTTAAAACACATTTATTCAGACTGGCTTTGAACACTCTGTAATGTAATGACACTTTATTTTGTACAGTTTGTTTTTTACTTATTTTTATGTTTTGTATTGACTTGATTTTATTGTGAAGATCTTTGTTCATTTTGAGTGATGTAAAGGGCTCTATAAATAAAAGTCGATTGATATTAACTTAACCTTTTTCGCTTGCTTACTTTCACATTTTCCACGGTACGTTTAGTGTTTTGTAACTTCTGTCCATGGTTTGTTTGTGTGGTTGTTGTTGTTGTTGTCGTTGTCGATGTTGTCGATGTCTTTTTGTGCATCTTTTTAACTGCAAATGGAAAATAAACTCAACTTGAACTCGTGTCTGTTTATGACTCAACACAGGGACATCATGTATAAGGAAAAAAACTACAGGAAAATATTCAGAAATATTTCATTGAAAGGGAAAATATTTATAATTTACGGGGTATTCATCTTTTTGAAACGACCCGAGTTCAAACGATGAGGAAAAGCTTTTGTGTTTCTGTTTGTGGAACTGACAGAAGATAAAAATAAAAGCAACACAAAATAATAAATACAGTACACTCAATACACAACTGGTATAGCAGTAATTGTGTTGTATGTTGACGTTTAAAAGACAGATTTACCAGTGAATTAGAATCAAGTCTGGCAGATTATTGTTAAAATACTGTCTATCTGTTACACATATCTTATCATTTGTATTTGTCCTTGGCATTTGATCCATTGACATATTGTGCATGTATTTGCTCTATCCATCTATGCACCTGAAGCTCTGAATGTTGACATTTCAATATTGATCTAAAACTGCTCGATAAAGTCGGCTGACTTCCGGGTTGAAGTTTGCCCCGTTTCACGCTCTGCCGTCTTTCTACGGGCCAAAAAATAACATCCTTAAAAGAAAAAAAATGAAAATTGCGAAGCTGTTTTCATCACAACGACAAAGCCCTCCCGTGTTGCACCAAGCTGACGGCCCAAACACGATCCCGATAAAAGAGCGGGAAACCGTTTTTCATTTGTGCCAAAATGGTTACTGAATCCTGTGTGTGTCACCTCTGAACACGTTTTTAAAAAAATCAAACTCCAAAGTAAGTACCGTATTTTCCGGACGTTTTTTCACAGTTTGGCCGGGGTGCGACTTATACTCCAGAGCGACTTATATGTGATATTATTCATTATTTTCAAACTGACAACCACAAGAGGGCGCTCTAGGCTCTAAGCGACACAGAAGAAGAATCTGCACTTCCTCTACCTCTGGAGTTCGTGGAGTTGTTTAGAAGTGACACAGAGGAAGAAGAATTCAATGGATTTAGTGATTTGGGGTAAAACTGATGCTTTGGTAAACTTGTTAGCATGTTCTTTATGCTATAGTTATCTGAATAACTGTTCATATGTTACGTTAACATACCAGACACTTACCACAGTTCTGCCTGTGCGTCATGTAGCTGAAGGTGTTAGCGTTAGCATACGTACAGCTATTCACCATGTTCTCTCATCTGTTATTATTTTAAACTGCATTTCAAGAGGAAATGTCTGTTCTTGGTCTTGGATTTTATCAAATACATTTCCCCAAAAATGCGACTTATATATGTTTTATTCTTCTCTATTGCCATTTTTGACTGGTCCGACTTATAGTCCGGAAAATACGGTAAAGCAAATTATGTCTTGAACGCAGCAGAATAAAGATGAGTCAAACAGGCAGGAATCACTCTGAACACAACTTTAGGTGCGTAAATGAGAAGGAAACACACTAATAAAAAGCCTTTCAGTCGGGTTTAGTCAGGAGAGAACATGCAAACTCCACAAAGAAAAACCCTGTCTGCTCTGAAACCCGAGTCCTGCGAGTGAAGATTGACAGATTGTAAAAAGTCAACAAGTGAGGGTTTTACATCTAAACAACCAAAAAATTGCTAAAAATGCACATTCAAAGCTCAATCTAACTCAGTTTAACGTAATATCTAACTGTTGTCAAGTGCCCAAAGCTCTAAATATATTTTCTCGTGCTGTTTTCCCCCCTTTAAACCACAAAACACCACAGCTTTTTGCAAAAATCAGCTTTATTATTACATCTCCGCAGAGACGACGTCCTTCCAAAGTCGCTTCGCACACTTTGCACCGCGACACGACGCCGACGTTCAGCGCCGTCTGTATTTGCGTGTCGGGTCTAATCCAGTGCGCTCTTTGCTCAGCGGCGTTGGGTAAACTCCTGCTCCGGGTCCTGCTGTTGACGGAAGGCTCGACGGACGATTATGAACCAATTACACACGCCGCCGGTGGCTTTGTGAAGACGTGCGCGGCGCAAACACACGGATACGTTTGTTCCTTTTGACGAGGAGGGAGCTGTAAACGATGACAAGGAAGTAGAAACCAAGGGAAAGTAAATATGTGTACGGATCATGTCATGGATGATAATGGTATCTTTAATTAATGTTGTACTTTTTTTTGAAAAATGGTGGTTTGGGTCGTTTTGACGGTTGAAGCTTTGTTAAATGTCGTTTTACACCACACTTTTGTGACATTTGACAATTTAAAGTCCATTAGAATACACTTTTGAGGGGAAAAAAAAGATTATATTTAAGATTTTAACAAACATTTTGCCTGTTTTTCTCCAATTTGTCAATGTTAATGACGTTTACGATCTCACTTCCTGGTTTAACACGGCCAACACATAACGACATAGGCAGAGGTGATTCCACAACTGTTACATAGCAACCAGAATGTAAGCATTACAATCATAAAATAGTTATGATTTGACAAATAATTACACACGACAATACCTTTATTTAGTATAATTTTGTTTTTATCTGATTTAGTTTAACCAATTTTATTCATGCCTCATTATTATATATATATATATTTTATATTTTGCTATTATATTATCGCCAAAGAAAGTTTCTAGTTGGCGAATCTCGTTTTTATTCACTGATAATGGCAATAAACCTGACGGTCATAAAAAGTTGCAAAGTTTCTCTACATTTTTGGGGAAATGGCGCTTTTTGATGACATCAGAGGGGGAGGAGTTCTGGTTTTACCCTTTGATTAGTAACGACATTTTAGAGATTTTTTTTGCGGTGGAGATTTAAAGCGCCCCCTACAGGTCGGACAACGCATTGAACTAAAACGCAGTTAAGATTTATATGTTAAATTTTTTTGTCAAAATCGTATAAATGTCATCCTGGAATAGCTAAATTTTTATGTTCATAATTTCACTTCCTGTTTGTAATTGATGACATCATGTTTAGAGTCAAAAATCTCTGTTCTTCTGTATCTACCTGCGTTGCACCAATGAAATTTCCCCATGTGGGACAATAAAGGAATATCTTATCTTATCTTAAATGTTGTTTCTTTGTGTAAATTCTGCATAAACTTTGACTGGAATGAGAGTCCCTAGTGTGATGTCACTTCCTGTCATGTCCAACAGATTTTTAAACTTTTCTCCACAAATACCTACTCGATTGGTGTGAAACTATAATTTGTATGTACAACAGGTATAAACACACCAAATAAAGTCAAAATTAGACAATCGTAAAAACCTGTCATACGTCACTTTAAGACCTTTAGCTTGACAGAAGCAAACCAAATCTTCTCGTGGAGTAAGTCAAGAGTCATATTGACAGATTCTTCTTCTGTGTTTGAATAGTTTTAGACATTTCTATAGTAATTTTGTGGTGCAGAACAAAAAATCCTGCTTTAAATTGTACATTTTACTGCTTTTCACACCGATCCACCGACCTCCATCTGCAGAAACCCCCTTTAAATACTTTCATATACTTTCATTTACTGCGTCTGTCAGTCTCACTCCACTCGGCTCCATTTTCCAATCCCATGATCGGCCCGGCGACCTGTCAGCCCTGATGCTTAGCACGTCCGCGTAAAACCATATTAAACGTCAGAGAAATGAAGCGTTTGACATGCCCGGCGCTTTACGGGCGGCACCGCGACAGGATTTACCGCCCGGAGACGGTCCAGACGCGGAGCAAGCGGCAAACCGCAAATAAAGAATGAATAAAATGTCATCACCTCGGCGCCTGAATGCCAGTCCTAATAACAGAGACACAGAGGGGAAATATCACCGTGGAGATGAAATGCATGGTATGTACGTGCGTGTGGGAGGAGCCGACTCGCACTGTAAAACAACATTTGTGGTTTAAAGGTGCACCGTGTAACTTTTCTGATGGAGGTTCTGCCACCTGCTTGTCAAAACAAAACCAGGAAATGACCATGACGTGATCAGGAAGTGACCAGGAAATGACCATGAAGTGAGCCACGCTGAGAAACACGTGAGGCTCAGGATCAAAACAAACTCCTGTGTGAGATCAATAACAAGACAAATGACAAGCAGAAAGACGTGTAATTGACAGGAGCAAAGTCGTGTGGGGCAGGTTGTGAACATGTGGGGCAGGTTGTGAACATGTGGGGCCAGCTGTGCACATGTGGGGCAGATTGTGCACATGGGGGGCAGGTTGTGCACATGTGGGACAGGTTATGAACATGTGGGACAGGTTGTGCACATGTGGGGCCAGCTGTGCACATGTGGGGCAGATTGTGCACATGGGGGGCAGGTTGTGCACATGTGGGACAGGTTATGAACATGTGGGACAGGTTGGGCAAATGTGGGGCCAGCTGTGTACATGGGGGGCAGGTTGTGCTTAAGTATGAGGATGATAGACAGGAAAATGGAATTCTGACATCCAGAATTGGAGTCGGTGAAATTTGAACACAGACGTCAAAAGGAGCAAAAACTAGAGCTAAACGGAAAAGCATGATATGTCCAGACGGTGCATGTCATGCTCCTGTAGAATCTGTCCTCGTGAGTAAAAAGGCATGTGGAACAGTTTCGGCTGTAACATCTCACTGCAGTTGCACTGTAAAAGAGTGCATGTTCTATAAATTCACAAAAACAGTATTTGAACAGACAATGTTCACTCATTACATGGAATGAAAGTAGAGAAAGACTTTGTATTAAGGTACAATTTAACAAGGGGAAATAATGTATCTGTAAATTCACATAAGAGGTAAGATACAGGATCAATATGAATCGGGGCATATTCTGCATTATTTTGGCTTTTAAACATGCTTTTGGTCACCTTGGAATTACTATTTCACTTTTTCTAACTGAAAATACTGTCTACATTTGCAAAACACGCTTTGCAAAACACACTTCTGTTTCCAATGAGGTATTTCGGCCTATGACCTTCCAGCAGTGGAAAGCAACAATGAAAAAAACAAATAAAGGGAGCCCTCAGGCAACGTGAATGCTCCCAAAGAGCCGGACCACAGAATGAGACCGGTGATGGTTTGTGGACATAAAAACTGCATGGGAGAAGTCAGATCTATGTTTACATGTGACGCAATAATCCGGGAAAATTACAAACAGAGTTATTTCTGAGGCTCGGAGAAGACAACCTTGTAAACAGGATTAATAAAATATGCGGAAATGAAAAAAAAATACAACGCCAAGTTTTTAAAAAAGTATTTGATGAGGCAACACTGTTACAACTAGAGCTGGGTTTCGATTCAAATTTCAAGAATCGATTCGATTCCGATTTTTACGTTTCAAAATCGTTTTTTTCCGATTTCTCCGATCCCATCCGATTCGATCCGATTTCGATTCGATCCGATCCAGGGGTTAATGTTACCGTTTCCTTCACTTCATGACTGTGTAGAGAAGCAACATATTAAAACTAGTATTATATCAATATTAAACAGCAAATCTTACAAATATTGGTAGTTATTGATGGCTGGAAGACTGATGAAAAGGTTAAGGGTCAATCTACCTTCAAGAAAGATAATCCAGGAGTCCTGAATTATCTTTCTTGAAGGTAGCTTGACGTTCACTGAGGGAAATGTAGAAAATAATTTTAATAAAAAAAAAAATAATAATAATAATTAAAAAAAAAAAAAAAAAAAAAAATCGATCTGTGGACGTGCGTATCGATAATCGGTCATTAATATGCGAATCGATTAAAAATCGGAAAATCGATTTTTTCAACCCAGCTCTAGTTACAACCCAAATAAAAGTTCAATAAAGTAAATTTTGTGTAATATGTGTCCTTAAAAACGCTATCAATTCCCATTTTCAAAAAGCCCATTTATGCTAACACCTTCATTATAGCAGCAAGTCAGATATGTTTAATGCCATATTGAGGAACATGTCTGTGGAGACGAGTGGGTGAAGAAAACCCCCATCGCCAAGGTTACTGCACCTTTAAAACACAACTAGAGTGTTCAAAAGTAGTAAACTCACGGAACCTTTAAACAAACATGTACATTGTCCTGATAGAAACAAATACCAAAGAAATTACATTTATTTATATTTCTACTCATTGTTTGATGATTGAATTGTTAATCAGTTTGGTTGAGTATGAAGGGATTGGACTGTACAAAAATGAAAGAAGAATTGAAAAAAAATATACAGAGGGAGGAAAAAATATAGGGCATATCTCAAAGTACCTTAATACAAAGTATGACAAAATACATCGTAATAATAAATTCAGTCCATTATGGAAGTATATTTGTACAGCACACATTTCACCATTTACAGTAGTCGATATTTACATCTTGTGTTTTGTCCGACATGTTCCGGATTGTGCAAAGTTATCCACAAAGCCCAGGTCACTTTGCATCGGCGCACTGGGCTTCTGAGCGCCCGTGTGTCCTTCTGTCGGCGCCGCGAGCACCCGAAGGCGCCGGGCGGGTGCTAAATGAAGTACTCGTTGGGGTTTTCGTTGTGGGCCGTTTGGGAGTCGGCCTGGCTGCTGCTGAAGGGGAACTCGTGGCCGTCTTTGGACTGAGAGGCTTTGACCTGTTGGGTGCGGTACGTCTCCTTCCTGCTGCAGACGAAGCGAGCCATGACGACCAGCGCCGCCACGGTGACAAAGATCACCACGGCGATCACACCTGGAAACGTAAGCGTGCGTTATAAAGGGCTGAGTGTCGAACAAATGATGGAACGTATTGTGTATTGTTATTGGGCTTTAAATATACTTGTACTTTGGAATCTCATGTTTTTGAATGATGTCATGTCAGGCGTTCCCTCATCAGGATTAGTGTTCAAACTCCATCTACTGGCAGCAGAGGGAATTACATATGGAACTAAAGAAAAGCTAGCTTGCCCCGACATCTAATGTCCAGTTGTACGGAAGGAATCTTTTTTTCCTTTGTATTATTATTTAAGATTTTGACTTGACGGCTTTATTTGACATGAAATGGGGCGAGCGAGAAGGTATAGACACATGCTCAGCCTGGTGATTCTGTGTGAACTTCAAAATAGAGCATCGAGATTGTCTCATCTATGACTTAACCAATGTGGGAAATTTAAAACCAAGTGTTTTTGTGAGGCTCAGAGAAGGAGCAGAGAAGACGAGCTCGTAAATGAATTAATGAATGAAGTTAAACACAATGTCAGGTTTGTTGGGGGGCGTGTTACAGGTACAGAGTCCTTCCTGGAGGCTGAAACAGGGAAGCGTGCTGCTGGTGAGTAGGCCCTGTCCGTCTGCTCATCCGAGGGGAAGGATAGAGACTGTTCTCTAGCTAAAGACTGCAGGAATCAATCAAAAAAACACTTCGGGCACATGTATGACGCACCAATAGCACTGTAGGAAAGTTAAAAGCTCTGAAAAGTGAATTTTGCATGATATAGTAGGCCCTTTAATCTGTTTTTTCACTGTCGCCCTTCGAGGAAACTGCTGTTGTGATTTTGGGCATCACAAAAATAAATGTAATTGCTGCCCCCTGCTGGCAATGGCAGGGATAGTGTAATATTGAACAAGCAGAAAGGCAAATACGTTACTAAGAGGCTTGTTTCCACCCATGTAGATAGAGCGGAATTGTAGCTTTAAATTTCAGAGACAAGCTACAGTATTTTAGTTTTGAGCATTTGACGGAAAAAGACTACTACGGGACATTTCAAACCCGTCATCTCACAATGTCACGATGAAAGAAAAGAAAAAGGATGTGGTCTGATGGAAAATGGGTAAGGAAAAAAGTTAAGCACGCAGTCAGACCAGTTAGGAACGTCTAAACTCCCGTCATGAACTGTTTATGGCACGTTGGGATCACGGCTTCTAAGTCCGTTACCTCCGATCAGAGCCGAGTCACTTCTGATGGTGTTGACCAAAGGCTGACCAGGATCCACTGAGCTGGGCTGGTCTGCAAACAGAGACACACACCAGAGAATCCATAAATCTATACGAGTAAAAACTCACCGTTCACAGGCTGGTCGCTGGAATGCTGCTGGAATGAATAATATCTTTGCGTGATATATTATTTACTTACCTACTGGCTTTATATCATTACAAATGTTGGGCGCTCTTTCCACTTCTACTTATCATTTTATTAGATATTATAATAGTTAACAAGAAAAGGGTCTAATGAGAACAAAACACAATGGTAAAAGCATATAATTACAACACGAGACGGCCTGCGAGGTCCAAGGCAAAAGCGAAAAGTGCGTTTGATTTCAGTTTTAAATTATCCACAGATTGAGGCTTTAGGGCCCAAAAGTTAAATTATTTATTTTTGCTTAGTTTGATCCGTTTCTCTGTCGTTTTGTCCTGATGAATGTTTTAGGACCCCAAAAAACACTGGATGTGAAATTTTGAACCGATATTGACAGTTACTCAAGTCTTTAGACTTCCTGGTTTGTTCCTGGTTTGGTCCTGGTTTGGTCCTGTTCTTGACCTGGTTTGGTCTTGTTCTAGTCCTGGTTTGGTCGTGTTCTTGACCTGGTTTGGTCCTGTTCTTGACCTGGTTTGGTCCTATTCTAGTCCTGGTTTGGTCCTGTTCTAGACCTTGGTTTGGCCCTGTTCTAGTCCTGGTTTGGTCGTGTTCTTGACCTGGTTTGGTCGTGTTCTTGACCTGGTTTGGTCGTGTTCTTGACCTGGTTTGGTCCTGTTCTTGACCTGGTTTGGTCCTATTCTAGTCCTGGTTTGGTCCTGTTCTAGACCTTGGTTTGGTCCTGTTCTAGTCCTGGTTTGGTCCTGTTCTAGTCCTGGTTTGGTCCTGTTCTAGACCTTGGTTTGGTCCTGTTCGAGTCCTGGTTTGGTCCTGTTCTAGTCCTGGTTTGGCCCTTGTTTGGCCATGGTTTGGTCCTGTTCTAGTCCTGGTTTGGTCCTGGTTTGGTCCTGTTCTAGTCCTGGTTTGGTCCTGGTTTGGTCCTGTTCTAGTCCTGGTTTGGCCCTTGTTTGGCCCTGGTTTGGTCCTGTTCTAGTCCTGGTTTGGTCCTGTTCTAGTCCTGGTTTGGTCCTGTTCTAGTCCTGGTTTGGTCCTGTTCTAGTCCTAGTTTAGCGCAGCTTCACTTCCTTGTTTCGATGCAGCACCTTCACATTTGACACCCACATATTCACCTGCCGATACGTGTACGCACCAAACATTTTCATCACATATTTTCTCTTATTTATCGTCCACTTCTGAACTGGAATGATCGACCGGCCCCTCGCACACGCCGTGATTATGTACAGCAGAAATAAAAAGAGCAGAATAAAGAGTGGTCGTCTGGAGTCGCGTAAAGCGGCGTGTGCGGCGTGAGAAATGAGTGCCGCGGTGCAATCACTCAGAGCGACAGCCGCGGTCCTCAGGGGGGCGCTGTGTTAATGTCTCCTGCACCTCGGCCCAGGTTTAATGAGGCCTGACACGTGTAATGAACAGACTGAAAGCAGGTTAACACGTCTATATGACACGGTGGCACAGTGGCAAGTGTCATCTCGCGGCGAAGAGGTCCCCGGTTCGACCACCAAACTGTCTGAGTCCTTTCACTGAGGAGACTGTTCCCGAAAGATTGACTTTACTGCTATTTAATGTCCATTTACTGTGCATTATTAGAAGTCACAGTCACTGATTGTACATAGCGAGAGCGCGTTTTGCCGTCACAGTAAAGCTAAAGGAAACATTAGCATGCTAACGGAACACTTCCTGCTTCGCTGAGGATAAAATGCGCTATGATTAGATGCACAGAAAGCTTTTTGGTCTCATTTTGACCCAAATAGATGATGTTACAATAAATCTGTAATGTGGCTAAACAGATTTTACCGTATTTTCCGGACTATAAGTTGCACCTTTTTTCATAGTTTTGGCCGGGGTGCGACTTATACTTACATTTATACTTATATGCTTGTATGTGATCGTTATCGTTATTTTCACACTTGCAACTGCATTTCATACTCCAGTGCAACTTATGTTATTTTCTTCTCTATTATGCATTTTTTGGCTGGTGCGACTTATAGTCCGGAAAATCCGGTAACATTTAAAAAAAAAAATTACCCTTTAATTATTCTCAATGTAGTATCTTAATTCATGATATGGTTTTATATTCCAGTTAAACATCTATTTTTAGTATGCATTTTGTGTCATTACTTATCTTGCATATTGTTACTAGATAGTTTTTTTATCTGCTGATCACATACTTGACATTTCCCCATTGCAGAACAAATAAACGTTCTCTTATCTTTTATTCCCATTTAAAAGCATCTATGGACGGGTTTTTTGAGGATCTTGTTTCACGCATGAACCCAAAACACACACATTATTAGAATCTTGCAGCTGCTGAGTCTCGTGGCCATGAGTCCGTGGGCACTGAGCTTGTCTACTGCTGCTATAGGTTGAACATTGAGGACATTTTTTTCTGTACTAGAACAATCTGAGTCCTGTCAAAGAGCCCGACTGTTCCCCTGACAACAAGAGACTGTCCATCACTTTAAAATCTCACCTTAAAGAGCCGAGACAGGAAACCCAAGTCTGCGAGCTCTGCTTTTAAGTTGTATTTGTCCTCTGCGTTACCACATTCACGCAGATAAATGCATTTTAGTACAGCCTGCTAACTGGTAATTTGGCTATGTATTACCGTATTTTCCGGAGTATAAATCGCACGAGCCAAAAAAGGCATAATAGAGAAGAAAAACATAAAAGTTGCACTGGAGTATAAACATTTTTTTGGGAAATTTATTTGATAAAATCAAAGACGAAGAACATCTTGAAATGCAGTTTAAAATAATAACAGATGAGAGAACATGGTGAATAGCTGTACGTATGCTAACGCTAACACCTTCAGCTACATGACGCACAGACAGAACTGTGGTAAGTGTCTGGTATGTTAACGTAACATATTAACAGTTATTCAGATAACTATAGCATAAAGAACATGCTAACAAGTTTACCAAAGCATCAGTATTACCCCAAATCACTAAATCCATTGAATTCTTCTTCCTCTGTGTCACTTCTAAACAACTCCACAAACTCCAGAGGTAGAGGAAGTGCAGATTCTTCTTCTGTGTCGGTTAGAGCCTAGAGCGCCCTCTTGTGGTTGCCAGTGTAAAAAAACAAACCCGAATAATATCACATATAAGTCGCTCTGGAGTATAAGTCGAACCCCAGTCAAAACTATGAAAAAAGGTGCGACTTGTTATCAGGAAAATACGGTATTCCTGCAAAACTAAACATTAGATTCCTGGGTCTGTGCAACTAAAACAACGTCCCACATTGTCTTTCTCTGTAGGTCCGCCGTGCGCCTTGGTGTCGTTGTGATTGTCCATCCGTCAGTTTGTGCCCCAAAGTAATTATCGTGGCCCAGACTCAAACCGGTCTCCTCGTTATCTCCTGTTTTCACTCACAGTTCCTTCATAACTTCAGCACAAACACACACAAAAAATCATGGAAGCCTCAAACGTGTCAAATGCGGTCAATGTTATTTTACTGAAATTGAAAAAGCGCGTCTCTTTCAGTCACACAAAAGAGTGAGGGGCATTCAATAGTGTTTGGATAAACCTTGGTGCAGCGGTCGGACAATCTATTTGTGAGGACGGAAAATGAGTGTGAGAATCTTGGAAGTAATTTAAATTCAGTGTAAACACAAAAAAGAAAGTGTACATGTGTTTGTTTATGCCACTTTATCGTTCAGAAGGAAGAATGGTGAGATAAGACAAGGTGAAGGAGAGAAAAGGAAGGATTATAAGGATTGTGCGGTCACTGTGTTAATAATACTGAACGTTTGTGAAACAGGGTGACAATAATACTGAACGTTTGTGAAACAGGGTGTCAATAATACTGATAATATTACTAATATTACTGTTCAGTAATATCACTGATCAATCAATATCACTGTTCAGGGGCGTCAACGTTTTTGTTTGAATCGTTAATCGCCTGCTAAACACCTCTTAATAAGGAAAGAAAAAGCAAATCAATTGTTAATCTCCACGGCAACGGTCCTCCTTTCTCCTCCTTTCTCATCATTCCGAGTAAATGAACCAATGATGCCAGATTTTTAGAGCGCAGCAAGAATAAAAAAGCACAAACCAAGCGAAACCAGACCCAAAAAATAAGTAACTTGTTAAACATTGTGTGTCGCCGCTGAACGAGGGCTAATTAGCTTATTTCAGTTGTAAATTTAACATTATTAACGGCTTTAACACATGATTTAACTATCAACAGCCTGTATTTCAGTCATTACTGGTTCGATTATTGTGAAACAAACCTGACAAATGGCTAAAAATCACTTCTTTCATGACCCAAAATAAGTACGCAGACTTGGTACAATCCGTTACCTGATAAGGAGTGCGTGGTCTCTGCTGCATAGGGATTGGCCGAGGAGGCGGAGGCACAGTCGGAACGGACCAACGGGCCTCTGACGGTGACGGCGGGGTCAGAGGTCAGCAGGGCGGTCTTCAGCGGGGTGAGGGAGTTGAAGCGGACGCCGGACAGACAGCCGCTGAAGCCCTGAGACGCCACGGCGGCCAGCTCCGGGTCCAAGTCCTCCAGGTCTGGAAAGAAAACCAAATACATTTCAATCCCGTGGTCGTGGGCGGGGCTGATTACCCGAGACAGAGCCCCCATCCTGAGTCTCTACCCAGCCAACTCTCGTCTCTCCATCGCTGCGCCATCGTCGATCCATCGCCGCTCCATCGTCGCTCCACCGTCGATCTCCATCGTCGATCTCCATCGTCGATCCATTGTCGTTATTATCAAGAAACATTCTTTTCTTTTATATTCCATAGTTGTGGCGTGGTCCTTGCTAGTGAAGGACTGTTGGAGAGCGTGATTTCAGCGGTTTGATTTTCCCGTATGCGCGCTCGGCCAAAATGCGACTGTTTACATCATCACCGACCAAAACAGGGCAAAGTAAGAGGCTTAAAGAAAGTTTTCCTGTTGTTTTCTTGCTGACTTTTGTCCTGTGGTTTGTTACTCACCTCAAAATGCCCTGACACTGGATCTGCTGACCCGACCTGACCAGTCCTGTGAAGCGGCACTAACACCTTTGATTTGGATTTGTGGGATTATTGCATTTAACTGTTCAGTGAATTGATTGATTGATCGATTGATTGATTGATTGCACATTTAATTGTCTGTTTGTAAATCTGGAATAGAAAAGGGGTGAAGGATTTTTGCAGAATACTGAATCAACCTGCAAATAAAAACAGTTAAGTTTTTCCTTAAATTGTTCATCCCAACAAAACCAACACAAGGACTAAACTACAAGACTCATTTTTAGAGCTTTTGTGATTAGGATTTTACAATCAACAACAATCATCATTCCTTTTTGAATATTTACCCACAGTAAAAGTACATTTTGTTCGGTTCAGTTGGCTCAGTGTCACTGTTGGTCTCGTTGGCCTTGATGAGTGTCAGGTTCATTAGCCTCATTTGAGCTGTAAACTCTTTAACTGACTTTACGACATCATTAGCATGGAACGGAGACGCGCTCATGACTTAATCTAGATTCATAAACTGTGAAAACCTGCCAGCACAACGAAGACACGCCATTTTGCAAGTCAAATACAAATGCGTTTTTTGCGTGTTTTTTGTTTAATTTAGCTTTTAGTTTAGGTTTAGTTTGCTCAACCTTTTGTCCTTTGCATTGTTACGCCAGGTTTGTAGTTATAAACAGGTCAGAATCTGGTGTAATTGGCTGTTAAAGTGTCAGATTGCAGACTTGTCGACCTGGTTTAAGGTTCATATCTCCGTAATTACTGGCCCTGTCCACGAGAAACAAAACTTGACACAAAGTACAGCGTCTGCTCTGCCGGCACAAACAAAAGTCATAGTATTTCCTCATAATAGCTTCAGTGAGCGGCGCCATTTTTCAACCCCAAAGACATGAGTCGGTTGAAAGGACACGAGTTTAATGGAGCACGTTTGTGGAGCAAATCACCAACAAATAACGACGCGGTTCAACGTTTTCATCTGTTATTATGTCATGATCACATTATATAACGTGAATGACATTTATTTTCCTCTGAACCAGGTTTTTGACACTTAATTCTACTATTTATTACTGTATCCATGGGTCATGAGAAACACTGAAATAATACTGAAAATGAATGAAAATTAAAAAGGGTTGACGGTTGAAGGCTAGGCTAACGTTTATTAGCATAGCCAGGCAGTAATGTGTACCCTATCATTAGCATTAGCTGCTAACGGGCTGAATCAAACAGCTCAGTCTGGAGTGATTTCTGTAAGTTCACTGGTCCCTCCCTGACCACAGTCTCACAGTTCTGGACACACGGGGTCTTTGTCCATTGTAGATGAACAAAGTTGTTGTGAGAAGAACAATCTCGACAGAGCGGTGCAGCCTGGTGACCCATCGCCTCGGACACAAAACCAACAAACTGGACCAAATCGAGGGGAACGGTCATCGAGTTATGCCAGTTATGCTATCAGGGACAAAGTTTACAGGGTGAAGAAACAACTGAAAGGAACGACACCAAAAATGTACTTTCTGGAGAGTCTGACAACAACAGCGCGAAAAGTTTCAGGACAAACTCAAAGCAGGATGGACGGCTTTACCTGCTCACAAACACAAACCAGCGCCATAAACTATTAGATCCTAAAAAGTTACAAATTTGAATGACTTAAAACACAAAGAAACTGAGTAAACCATTAACTGTAAACTTAAATCATGTGACACCCTGAAGTCGGTCTGAAATGATGCTTATTTGTTGTGTTTCCTTTTGTTCTGTGTTTTGTCATTTTTGTTTCTCTATCTCTGTCTCACAGAAGATTCAGTGAATACCTACATAAATATAATATACTATAGGCCATCACAATATGGTTTCAAGTGCCAATCCTGCATCTTTAGAAATAATCAACAACACATTTGATGAAGGCGAGTGTGGGGTTTTCCTCGACTTCTCAGAGGCGTTTGATGCCACTGATTGTAACATTCTTCAAGACAAATTGCAGTATTATGATGTGAGAGGTTCTGCACTTAATGTGTTTAGAAGCTATTTGAATGAAATATGTTCACATTAATAATAGTTTAATCTTTTCAGAAAACCATTAAATATGGTGTCCCACAGGGCTCAATTCGGGGCCTGCTTCTTTTTATAATATATGTAAATGATTTCATCAATTCCTATGATATTTTTCATAATCTTTCTTGATGATACAAACTTATATTCCATCTCATAAACATCTGCCGTATCTTCAGGACCTTGTAATTAGTGATTTGGGGAAAGTAGATGTTTGGTTCAAATGCAATAAATTATGGTTAAATACAAACAAAACTAAATTCACTGGATTTTGTTCAAATAGAAGAAGTAAAAACACTGAGTTTCTGAAATCAACATCAACAAACACACAATCAAAATATGTTGACTTATTAGTAGAAGCTCTTTTAACTCCTAAACCCCTAAACTACTGTAATGTAAGGCCGATCCAAGTTATCTGGGAAAGCTACAAAGATTACAAAAGAAATCTAACAATAACACCTTTGGCCGGGTTTAACTGTCCCTCTGATCCTCTCTTCTATAAACTTAAGCTTCTGAAACTCACTGATTTCATAAAACCTGTATGATGTCATTTTAGACCACATGACAGACTCTGTCAGCTCATTCCTATATCTACACCCTCTAAAGTCCACAGACAAGGGGGAAGTCTGTGCTGAAGGGCCAAAAGTGTTTTAGTGTTAGAATAGCATGTAGCATGTAGCATGTAAAGGCCACAGGTTTAGAACAAGCTGGACACAAACATCCTCCTCATCTCTGTCCATGTTTAAAGGAGCTGTTTGTTAAGCTTTATGCATAAACGTGATGTGTTTAACTACTTCCATTTAAGACAAGATGTAACATTCTGATTCAAAGGAACAGGAAGAGGTCCAAATGTGTAAGTGTGTATCTATGTATGTATTTACACATAGGTAGCAGTAATGTAAAAATGATTTTATTAATATCATGTCTAATCCCATGGGCCCAGTATAAACTAAGGACAGTGTGTGTTCTTAATTATGCTGAGTAATGTTTTTTTACTGTATATATTTTGTAATAAACCTGACGATGATGTAATGCCACTTTTCTCTTTGTACTTTTCCCACCTCAGTAAACATGACTCCCAGACCAGCCCTGGAGTTGTTCAGCTGATTTAATTGTGTTGTCCTCGCTGTGCGCCTGAGAGGAGTCGGCCTCAGCGTCGCCGTGGTGACAGCGGCAGGTGAGGCATCAGACGATCGGGAGATAGTGCGAGGCAGCGTGGGGCCGAGCGGGTTTGATTACAGCGCCGTTACGACCTGCCTCAGCCGCGCTAACAGCCCCAGCACGAGGCGGAGCGGCGGGTGAGCGGCGGTGATTGAGTCAGCTTTCCATTGGAACACAAGTCACAGCCTCGTACGCTCATTTACATAAAGCGTTTAAAGGCTTCCATTACTTTTCTTTGCTTTGTCCTTAAACCAACATTTTGTTACTTTCAGACGGTGACTTTGTACCAACATTCAGATTTAGTTTGCTCATTCATTCATTCAAATACATCTGCAGCAGTTCTGGCCAAAAACAATACATTTAAAAGAAGAATGACATATGCTCCTGTGAAAAGGGCCACATACGTGAGATAAATACAAATACAATCAAGGTACAAAAGGTACAATAAACCTAAAGGATGGTACTTTTAGGTTGGATAACTGTAATGGCCTTTTACAGGTCTAAGAGTAGGATTGACTTTAAAGTTTAACAAGGCGTTTGAATGGTCAAGCACCAAAATATATTAAAGATATGCTAGTTCCAACTGACAGAGAAAGGGTTCTGAGGTCTTCTGGGACAGGTTTGTTGTGTGTCCAAAGAGTCAGCAATGAAGACCTGCCCCAAAAATGAAGACCTGCCCCAACAATGAAGACCTGCCCCAACAATGAAGATCTAACTCAACAACGAAGACCTGCCCCAACAATGAAGACCTGCCCCAACAATGAAGATCTAACTCAACAACGAAGACCTGCCCCAACAATGAAGATCTAACCCAACAATGAAGACCTGCCCCAACAATGAAGATCTAACTCAACAATAAAGACCTGCCCCACAATGAAGACCTGCCCCAACAATGAAGATCTAACTCAACAACGAAGACCTGCCCCAACAATGAAGATCTAACCCAACAATGAAGACCTGCCCCAACAATGAAGATCTAACTCAACAATAAAGACCTGCCCCACAATGAAGACCTGCCCCAACAATGAAGATCTAACCCAACAATGAAGACCTGCCCCAACAATGAAGATCTAACCCAACAATGAAGACCTGCCCCAACAATGAAGATCTAACTCAACAATAAAGACCTGCCCCACAATGAAGACCTGCCCCAACAATGAAGATCTAACTCAACAATGAAGACCTGCCCCAACAATGAAGACCTGCCCCAACAATGAAGATCTAACTCAACAATGAAGACCTGCCCCAACAATGAAGATCTAACTCAACAATGAAAACCTGCCCCAACAATGAAGATCTAACTCAACAATAAAGACCTGCCCAACAATGAAGATCTAACTCAACAATGAAGACCTGCCCCAACAATGAAGACCTGCCCCAACAATGAAGATCTAACTCAACAATGAAGACCTGCCCCAACAATGAAGACCTGCCCCAACAATGAAGATCTAACTCAACAATAAAGACCTGCCCAACAATGAAGATCTAACTCAACAATGAAGACCTGCCCAACAATGAAGATCTAACTCAACAATAAAGACCTGCCCCAACAATGAAGACCTGTAACTTGGCGTTTGGTTCACGAGACAATTCTCCAATAGGAAAACATAAAAATCCAATCCAACACGTATGATTCCTTTATAATTCTGCCACTAATTCTATTCAGAAACATGCAGAACGCGTCAATCTGGGCTCAAACCATCGAGTCCGGGCGAGTTTGACCAGAAAACCTCCTCAATATCTTCAAATTACAGCTGTTTCCATTGTGGCTATCGCTAATTAGTTGCACTACTTTATTCATTGTGAAGTCAGCAACAAAGTTCTTAATTTGTAAAGCAATTGTTGTTCCAGCTCAGACTCACTCCACCAGCACCAGCAGTCGCAGCCTTTCAAACACTTTAATTAGAGAAACACAAAATGAGCTTTATTTCCTCGGTGTTTCCCCGTTTCTCTCTCTCTCTCGAGTCTCCATTTTCCCATTAACACGCCGAGTTTGTCCCCGCCTCTGTAAATAGAGCAGGTCCATTTCGTCTTACACTTCTTCATACTTTTTATACTTAAATACTTTTCATCTCATTTGCATCTTTATAGAAACTGTAAAAAGGGCCCTAGTCGACACAATTTGATTAAAACGAAGCCTTTCTTTGTACTTAAGGTGCTATATATTGCATCATTCATTCACTCTTTGCGTTCCTTCTGGTGCTGGTAAGCTGTAGCTGCCCCAGGGCACACTGACGGAGACATGGCTACCAATCTGTGCCAACGACATCACCAAAACTTTATTTTTATTCATCCACAAAGGAAATTAATTTAGTGACAGACATGTAACCGACCAGCAGAAGAAATAGAGCTATTACTACTGTTTTGCCCTCAATTTAAATCACTTTTATTTTGTAATCCCTTATTTTACATTATTTTAGCACAATCTATTCTAAAAAAAATACAATTTTTATTATACATTTGTTTTATGTTGCACTTTAACACGTGACAATGACAATAAAACTGATTCTGACTCAAAATACGGTGAACTTTAAGAAAACTAACATTAAACATCAGCGTCACAGTCAAAATTAAATGTAATAAATCTTTCATTTTTAACTAACTAAACCCCCCGGTGAAGATAAAATAGACTTACATCACAACATCTGGCTTCTATGTGAGGAGCTAACGAGCGTTTTCTTAATAAATTAACTCCAAATTGCACCTGAACTGTACGATACGATCTCAGCAATTCACAAAAAGACATTTAGCACTTCCAATTCTCGCTTTTCTTGCTTTTATTTCACTTCCGAGTGCGTCCACATCATGTTTTAACCTCTCTCTTTGCCGTGCAGTGGGTTTGGCTGATGTTCGACGCATTATGTCCCGGAAACATTACGTTTTGGGCACAATACGGCTCTCCTCTCTCCAGATTCCACTCGGGGCCCTTCGCAAACAGCCCTAATAGGTGCACCCACACGTCCGCTGTATCCCGGGCCCTCGGTTCGGGCCTCGCTCGGCTGCGCTGCCTCCCGCTCCATTAGCCCGGCTGATGGATGGCTGCGGCGGGACGGGGGGAAAAGGGTGGGCCGCCGGGGAGACCCAAAATATCATTCTACTTTGTAAATGTGCTTTTTAGACTTTTAGGAGTGAGCGTGAATATAAAGACAAACCGCTTTCAATCTTTCCGTCCATCAATGTCAGACTTAAGTTTATGAAGTTCAAAAGAGACCAAACGCCACCTGGAGCAACTTTTACATTTTTCTTCACAAACCTTCCAAGAATATAACGTACATCGAAAGGTTTGAAAGATTGCTTATACTTTTGTTTGAAATCTACTTCTGAAACGTCAAGGAAAAGTAAAATATGAAAGCACAAAATAACTAAATCATAATCGAAGAGCGGTACAAGAAAGGCAAACGTCCAAATTAGGGATTATTTCAGTAGACGACTAGTCAAAGAGTTTTTTATGTTGTATATTAAAACGTTTAAAATACATTTTTAACCAAATAATGATTGAAATGTGGTTTATGCATGTATTATTTTGATATTTTGATTTAATGATTAATGATTATGATGAACTAGTCACGATTATTCAGATAAATTGCTATAGAACAGGTCCAAATTATCTCGAGTTTGGGGAAGTAAGCAGAAAACAAGATGGAAAAAGGTTTAAATAAAGTTAAATAATTAAAGAAACTGGGATGAAAAAAGTATCAGAAACGTAAAATTATAACTACATTCACACTGCATATCCTGACGCTTAATTCAGATTGATTTCATAAAAGCGGTTCACATTGTAGATAAAATATGACTCAAATATGACTTTCCAGCCCTTTCAGCACGACAGACGCAGGAGTCGTGTTGTGTCACATTATGAGTCAGACTAAAACCGTTTTTTCAACTTTTTAACTCTGCTGCGATTGTCTGGCAGGCATTTGAAGGTTTAATCTGTTTAATTCCCCGTCTTTCCCTGTGACAAAAACGTAGCATCTGTTGCATTTCCGCGCAGTAAAAGTCAAACCAACGCAATCTGCCCGTTCAGACTCACGAAAATCTACAAAATCAGAAAAAATAACTGATTGGACCTGGAATGTGAAGAAAACCAGTTACAAAAGAACAAAACCGTGTGTCAAAATGCACGAGTCACATGAAGCGGACAAAACAAAGGCCCATAAACCAAATGGAAGTGACAAATCAGAGACACACAAATCATAAACTAAACTACAAGGGTCCCAAAAACATCACCACAGAGCCTGACGACCACATGACGCACAAAGACCCAACTGTTCTTCTTCTTTTGATTTACAGCGAACTACAAACCAGGGAAAGGTGTATTCAAATGAACTCACTATCCATTCAGCTGTTCAGTTTTAACTGTGTGTATGCAAATGAGCCCACTATACATTCAGCTGATCAGTTTTAACGGTGTGTATGCAAATGAGCCCACTACACATTCAGCTGATCAGTTTTAACAGCGTGTATGCAAATGTGCCCACTATACATTCAGCTGTTCAGTTTTAAGGGCGTGTATGCAAATGAGCACACTATACATTCAGCTGATCAGTTTTAACGGCGTGTATGCAAATGAGCCCACTATAATTCAGCTGTTCAGGTTTAACGGCGTGTATGCAAATGAGCCCACTATACATTCAGCTGTTCAGTTTTAACGGCTTGTATGCAAATGAGCCCACTATACATTCAGCTGTTCAGTTTTAATGGCGTGTATGCAAATGAGCCCACTACACATTCAGCTGTTCAGTTTTAACGGCATGTATGCAAATGAGCCCACTATACATTCAGCTGTTCAGTTTTAACGGCTTGTATGCAAATGAGCCCACTATACATTCAGCTGTTCAGTTTTAACAGCATGTATGCAAATGAGCCCACTACACATTCAGCTATTCAGTTTTAACGGCATGTATGCAATTGAGCCCACTATACATTCAGCTGTTCAGTTTTAACGGTGTGTATGCAAATGAGCCCACTACACATTCAGCTGTCCAGTTTTAACGGCGTGTATGCAAATGAGCCCACTATACATTCAGCTGTCCAGTTTTAACGGCGTGTATGCATATACATTCAGCTGTCCAGTTTTAACGGCGTGTATGCAAATGAGCCCACTATACATTCAGCTGATCAGTTTTAACGGCGTGTATGCAAATGAGCCCACTATACATTCAGCTGTTCAGTTTTAACGGCGTGTATGCAAATGAGCCCACTACACATTCAGCTGTTCAGTTTTAACGGCGTGTATGCAAATGAGCCCACTACACATTCAGCTGTTCAGTTTTAACGGCGTGTATGCAAATGGGCCCACTATACATTCAGCTGTTCAGTTTTAACGGCTTGTATGCAAATGAGCCCACTATACATTCAGCTATTCAGTTTTAACGGCACATCATGGCCACACCACAACTATCGCTAAGTGTAGCACACAAGCTTTTTACTCTCCACTTCTGCACTTTGGGTCACTCACTGTTTCTCGCACCCTTTTTGCTGCTTCTGCGTAACACATTTTGGGTATTTCCACAGTTTTCTTTCTCGCCGCACAGTCGTTCTGAGCTCCTCCACAGCTCCTGCTCTTCTCCTGACCTTTAACCCCACAACAATCACAATCACGGCCTCCTCCACACCTTCCACGCGTTCATCGTCCTTCTCGACCTCCACTCCTCCCTTCACGACATATTTAAGCTCGTTTAAGTCCTTCTGAGGTGTCTGGTGATTGCTTGCCCAGGTGTGGAAATTCCCCGACCAATCACGGACCAGACAGACAGTAGCAACCGCCCAGAAACAGCAATCAGAGCAGCGGGCGTCCAATCAGAGGCCAGAACCGGAGGCGGCCATGTTGGAAGGCCTCAGATCACACACATATATTACTTGGGTCGGCACTAGATCATACACTCCTAACTCACGGAAGTCAGAATTCGGAAGTTACAGAATCCAATATGGCGGCCCTCGTGGCGGCCCAAATCACATGTGAGGGACATTTCCTGTCTCGCAGCGTAGAATCTTCAGATTTGTTGGCCCAGCGGTTAAAAACATGGCGTGGGGTGCTTGAGATCCTGTGTTTGACTCCCGCTCCGACTCAAAATATATTGCGGGATTAAACTTTTTTAATTTAGAGATTATGTTTTTTTCCCTTTGTCTCCTAACTATTACAAAAACTTAGGGTTAGGGGTTAAGGTTAGGCATTAGGGGTTAAGGTTATAGGTTAGGGTTATTTATTTTATGGTCAAACACTATCTTTGAGCAGACTATACTACGTGTGAAGTGGAACAAACTGTAATGCAATGAAAAAGCCTTTTAGAGAGGGAAAGTTATTGCCTGAGCTGTATCAGCGACCGGTCTTGGTCGTCGCCATGTTGGATTCAGATTCAGTCACTTTCGTCCTGATTCCGTATATTAACTCGTGGAAACTCTTTATTATCTGTTATAAATGTTTTGTAATAAAGAATTTTGACAATAAAAAAAAAACAACTGGTGGAACTCGTGGAGTTAGGACTGTATGATCTAGTGCCGACCATATTACTTGTGCCGTTTCTGTCTGGTGTGGACCATCTGATATACGAGCGACAGGTAAGATGAAGTGAGCAAGAGTGCATTTACTTTGAGAGATGAGGCAACTTAGAAATAAAGAATAAAGTAGAGTAGTACAATGTACACTCTGGTTTAATTATTATTAGAAATGCACAGAAACAAAGAGACAGAAACAAAGAGATGAACCGTAAAAGTGTGAACGGCCCCAAAGCTCCGGCGTTTGAACACTTGAGGAGCACTTTCTGCACAACTTCACGACTCTCTCACATCCATACATTAAATTCCATATTTATTACCACAAGACACAGTGAAGCGCCGAGGTTTAACGCGGCCGTACAAATTCAGCAGGATTTTGTACGTTTTGCACATTTTGTTATGACGCGACAAAAGCCGTAAAGGACAAATAATGCCGATCGCAGAGTTAGCCGTTAGCAACAAAATCCAGTGAAGCTCAGGTACAATTATGTCGCGTTCATGTGGAAACTCGTAAATGATTGAAATTCCGCCGGATACAGTCGCTGATGTCGGGAAAACAGGCGAGAGAGACCCGGCGACGGTAAGCGCCTGTCCGCGGACCTGACCCACTGGAACGACGCCGCGGACGGACAGTAAAAGCGAGTCCTTCAGGCACCGGCGGCTTTCTGCAGGACACGCCTTAAACCTTGTTATTTTCACATGACATCCTCAAGAGGGAGAACCACAGTTCTGTCTAGGCTCTAAGCGATGCAGAAGAAGAATCTGCACTTCCTCTACCTCTGGAGTTTGTGGAGTTGTTTAGAAGTGACACAGAGGAAGAAGAATTCAATGGATTTAGTGATTTGGGGTAAAACTGATGCTTTGGTAAACTTGTTAGCATGTTCTTTATGCTATAGTTATCTGAATAACTGTTAATATGTAACGTTAACATACCAGACACTTACCACAGTTCTGTCTGTGCGTCATGTAGCTGAAGGTGTTAGCGTTAGCATACGTACACCTATTCACCATGTTCTCTCATCTGTTATTATTTTAAACTGCATTTCAAGAGGAAATGTCTGTTCTTGGTCTGGGATTTTATCAAATACATTTCCCCCAAAAATGCGACTTATACTCCAGTGCGACTTATATATGTTTTTTTCTTCTCTATTATGCATTTTTTGGCTTGTGTGACTTATACTCCGGAGCGACTTATAGTCCTGAAAATACGGTAATATTGATTCGTCCTTACTATCACCGTCCTATTCTTGCTAAATATAAAATCAAATTAAAATCACTATTCAATTAGTTGCACCATTAAGTCTCACTCTTTTGGTCCGTCCTCGTTCTCCTTAGCGACGGAACCCTCTGGAACTTTCTCCCGCGTGAAATCATATCATGAACAAATGATGACGAAACGGCGGCTTTCAACTGGACAGACCTGAACACCTGTCGCCAATGCAGCGACGCGACACGTACATGTGTAAATATCATATGGATGTGAGACAGTGTTGTTGGAGTGGGACTGGTTCTACTAAAGCAATAACTGTATTTATGTACTTGAAACAGGTACTTTCATTGTATTTTATTAACGGCACAAACGCCATTTTTGACGTATAATTGACCAGGGACTGTGGAAATATAACACAAACATCTTCCCTGTAAGTTGTGTTTAATGTGCATTGTCCCTGTAATTGTTTTAAAATAAAATAAATAAATAAAATAAATACAGTAAAAATAAAAAAACAATAATAAAAAAATAATAATAAAATGAAATAAAAATAATTATTATTGAAATAGTTCTTTCTTTTTGAATATTTTGATATAATTATGCCACTGTCTTTGTTGTAAAGCAGTTTTGAGTTTGTGTTTGTGCAGATAATGATGATCAAACTACAAACACGATTATTCTTTTTTCAGTCGACTTGTCACGATTAATCCATTAATTGTTGTATTTATTCATTTTTTGGCATCGAAAGGCCCAAATACAAATCTTTTAAATACACACATGAACACATAAAACTTTGTCTTGCCCAAGGACACAATGCCAGTTTGCCCAGTGCCTGCTCTAACCACTGAGCCACCGCTGCTCCTTCAAGTCTCTTCTTCCAGTATAAAGATAAAATAAAAACGTTACGAACATTTCACATCCCACAAACGTCACACGTGCGTCGATTTTAATCCAACAAGACACGCCGCCGCAGCTGTTAAATTCCCAGTCTAATCTTTAATTAACAATCTCCGGTTCAGCCTTAGTTCATCGTTAGCGCGGCGTTACATCAGCGTCGGATCAGCTCCGAATCTGCCCCGATACATACTTAATTTGATATTAATATGTCGAGGGACTGAGTCTATTAGAGCGACGGTCCGGCTCGGGGCAAAGTGTTGGCGCCGACATCTTTGGGAAAATGCCGCTCCGTTCCGCCGCGTGTTAAACGAGGTTAAACACTTCCTGGTTTGACGTTGACCCCGCCCACTGTGGATAAGACGTCTTCCCGGTTTTAAGAAACTCTGAGGTGATGACTCCAATTTGAGAAGTAATTTGTTCTGTCTTTTTAACCTGATTCGCGGAGGAACTCGGCGACCTTTTCAAACGTATTATCGCCCGGCGGTTTTCGAGCGCGGGCGACGCTGTGGACTCGTTCATTAGCGAAACGGCGGCGCGCTTCACAGACTCGAATGTACGCGGCCTATAAATGCATCCAACGTCACGTAATAATGTCATAATAATGTCATGTAGTGGGCGGCGGGCGATTGACATTAAACATGCGCTAAACGCTTTAATAGCTGCAAATTGAGCTCCGGTGAAATACGTAAATGTCACAGCTGTGGAAAATATATCAGAATTACAAGCCGTTACTGCAATTTGATGAATTAATTGTTCTTGAATGCAAAAAGAAAACTTGCAAAGACAAAGGAATTGAACCGACGACCTTCTCACAAATTGGATGTTGTTAGTTTTAGACTTATTTCAATCAAGTTAAACTATTTTTAAGATGCAGGAAAGTTATTAAAGGTGTTAAATGTTTATTGTAACTTTCCAGGTGGAGGGCCATCTGCGCCATAGCAACATATGGCCTTGTCCAGAATGTTCCACAGTACGGCCTTAACTTGGAAAAACTCTATTGCAAAAAATAAAATAATTATAAAAAAATATTTTAAAAAAGACAAAAAAATAAGCCAGGCATAAAAATAAACAGACTTAAATAAAATAAATAAAATAAATAAAATAAATAAAATAAATAAAATAAATAAAATAAATAAAATAAATAAAATAAATAAAATAAAAATGAATACAATGAAATAATACATTAAATAAAAGTAGCTGATGCAGGAGCTGTTCTCAAACCCGGCTGTCTGTGCGGAAAAGGATCATCTTTCTGAGCTGAACCACGCTGTGTAGTGTAGGTGCTATAGTAGTCTCACCTCATTACACAAACTAGTATATTATGGCATTAAAATACTTCCCGCATTTCTAACCGACGTCTTATCATTATAAACGTGAACAGAGCCTCAGTTACGAACACAGACTTGTCTCTAAAGGTTGTTTTTAAGTCCATTTGTTGAAACTCGGCGCTGCTGTTGCTTCACTTCTCTGCACATGCTCAGTTCGACAAATGATTCCCACATCAGTTCATTCAGGCTGTGGTGTCCTCAGCTACGCTCCACAGCTGCCCTGGGACAGACTGACAGAAGAGAGCCTGCCAATCATCCACTGATACTGAGCGTCGAGATATAGGCAAAAAGACGCTTGCATTTAGAAACATTTCAAAAGAGGACAGGTTTTTAATACATTATGCAAACGTTTCCTGACAGAAAGGTAAGCACGGAATACTTTTCAGATTTAAAATGTACCATCTGTTTTATTATTAAAGATCAGCATAAATCCCAAAACAAAACTTGACTTTTTTTTTACAACTTCTGAAAACAAAACCACAAACTATGGACTGTAAGAGTTTTAAATGGTTATGTTTTATGCAGTAACCTAGATTAGTTGTTTAGAGACATCAACACATCTGAACACAGGGTCTTAATTCTGTTAGATCTGAGTGCTGCTTTTGACACTGTCGATCATGGGACCCTCTTACAGAGACTAGAGGACTGGGCGGGCATCACTGGCACTGCCCTAAACTGGTTAAGGTCCTATCTGGAATACAGGAAGTACTCTGTGTAACTGTGTCTCAGACCACATGTTCCTGACCTGAGGGGTGCCCCAAGGGTCAGTCCTGGGGCCCCTTCGGTTCAACCTCTACATGCTGCCGTTAGGTCAGTTGATACGCAGTGAAAATGTGTCCTATTACAATGATGCAGACGAGTCAGATCTATGTTTCACTGTCGCAGGTGAATATTATGGACCAGTGGATTCACTCTGTCACTGCATCCAACAGATCAGTGTGTGGATGCAAAACAACTTTCTCCAGCTGAACTCAGACAAGACTGAAATCATCGTCTTTGTCCCACAGAAACAAAGAGAAAGTGTTAGAGTCACCTCCAGAGTCTCGCTCTAAAACCTACAAACAAAGTTAGAAATCTGGGGGTAATAATGGACTCAGACTTGAACTTTAACAGCCACATCAAATCAATAACAGCTTTTACCATAAAAAAACATTGCCAAAATCAAAAATATAGTGTCCAAACCAGACTTGGAGAGACTTATCCACGTGTTTGTCTCCAGTAGATTAGACTACTGTAACAGCGCCACGTGCTGGTGCCAGAGTCAGGACGAAACATGGACCGTGTAAAAATTGTGCTCTACAAATAAACTTGCCTCTTTCTTATTTCAGCCAACAATATCTGCCAATGGACCAACAAAATAAGTCCAGATGTGGCGTGTGATCAATATTGTGGATTCAAGTCTTCTTTTCTTTCATTCTAAATCTTTTATTAAACGTTTGGCATTGAAATAAGCCAATCAGACAACTCACCGTGAACTTTGCCCAGCACCACGGTCTCCACGCCGCTCAGGTCGGCCCCGGGCGTCAGGTTGAACGTCTCTGCGGGGCCCTGGTCGATCTGCAGCCGAGGAGAGGAGACCATATGTTAATGTGGGACGCCCATGTGTGCTGTGAATGCCAGGCTCAAGGGTCACAAGGGAGAGAGTGGACCACAATGGCTCCGAAGTACAAGACGAGCAACGTGAGATGGAAAAGGATTGTTTTACATAAGTTAGACACTGATAGTGGACAAATGAGGTATTACACTGGGCTCATGCTGCATGGTTTGGCCACATTTAGACCTATAAAAAAAATAAAACTAATAATAAAAATAACAATTTAAAATTAAAAAAATAAATAAAGTAAAATAATTATAATAATAATAAAAAAACATTTTGCTCTCTAAATTAAAAATAAATAAATACAAATGTATTATTGGGTTTCAGGATCAGTTGAAAAATCTAATTTTAATTTTTTTTTTTTTTTATTACGCAGCCCTAATTGTAAGCAAATATGTTTTACTGCATTTACGTTGTAGTTATAAGTTAAGTTGTAGTATATTTTTTTCCACGGAGGGTTTAGTTGATCCCAGGGCAGTGCAGTGTGGATAAAAAAAGCAATTTAATGTGTTTTTGAGAGTTTAAAAAGCATTATAAAGATCAGATATAGTGTTTTCATCAGTTAATTCTTAATCCGGCTCTTTAAATTGCAATATTTAACAGTTTTGGTGTAGGGTCCATCTAGAAGTGGGAAATATATATCGAAATGTAGTTTTCAAGATATGCAAAATTTGAATATTGAGAAAATCATTCATAGTTAAAACATAAAACATTTAAAAAATATGTTGATTTCGAGATATTTCTGCACTTTTATGACTAATTTTGAAGACATTTCACATTTTTCTGATAATTAAACCTCAACTAAATACATTTAAAGACAAGTTTTTACACAATTCTGTTTAAATAAAAAAAAAAATAGAGTGATCTTTGTCAGTATTTCCCACCAGTATCGGGGCATCAGGGTCTTTTTATTGCTCATCACCTCCACAAACAGGCTTCACAGTGAGCCGCTCGTCTCCATAAGAACAGTTTAATTTGACTGAAACGCAGCTTTAAATCGCACGAAAAAGTCAGCAAATAACAAGCTCCCGTCTCAACGAAGCAACAGTTTAACTATCGGCAATTAATTCTGTTCCCGCAAGACTTTATGGCTCGACTATTAAAAGGATGCTCAAGACGGTAGTGAAATGTAATTTGATTTTTTTAATTTTCCTGTGATATAAACAAGTCTATAATATAACGTATAAACATCGCAAGTCGATCGATTAAAAGTTACAGTTTGGAAAGAGTCCAGAGAAGCCAAAGGTCAAATGATTAATAGTGATAATATAAACTCTATAGCACATTGTCTGTCACAGCACGGCATAAATCCATCTAATCTAAGGCTATAGAGACCGTCGCCATGGTAACTGACAGTAATCAACATCCAGTTCAGGCTCCATGCTGTTATACAAACAGAGCTGGACTTTATATTATTACTTTCTCTTGAATACTTTGATTATTGGACTTGTATTTCAATGTTGCACTATTGTTCAACCAAACTGATGTGAAAAAAATGTAACTTTTTTAAATGTTATTTTAGTGTTATGACCTATGTTGGGCAGTAACTGTAATCTGATTTTCTTTCTAGTAACCTAATCTAAAGCATTATGATCCAAAATTGAGTAATTCGTAGTTAGTTTCATAGTTACTCGACCTACTTTTTCTAACCAAAAACACTTATTTTATCCACATAAATCTGCTATAAAACGATAATAATAGAAAGTATAGAGCGGCGGCGTTCGTCTCAGTGACTCAGAACAAAAGCAGCATAAGTGGCCTCGACTAGAGATGTTTTTGAGCTTTATACTGAGATGTTTCTGAGCTTTATACTGAGATGTTTCAGAGCTTTATATTGAGATGTTTCTGAGCTTTATATTGGGATGTTTGAGCTTTATATTGAGATGTTTCTGAGCTTTATACTGAGATGTTTCAGAGCTTTATACTGAGATGTTTCTGAGCTTTATACTGAGATGTTTCTGAGCTTTATACTGAGATGTTTCAGAGCTTTATACTGAGATGTTTCTGAGCTTTATACTGAGATGTTTCAGAGCTTTATACTGAGATGTTTCTGAGCTTTATATTGAGATGTTTCTGAGCTTTATACTGAGATGTTTCTGAGCTTTATATTGAGATGTTTCTGAGGTTTATACTGAGATGTTTCAGAGCTTTATACTGAGATGTTTCTGAGCTTTATATTGAGATGTTTCTGAGCTTTATATTGAGATGTTTCTGAGCTTTATACTGAGATGTTTCTGAGCTTTATATTGAGATGTTTCTGAGCTTTATATTGAGATGTTTTTGAGCTTTATATTGAGATGTTTGAGCTTTATACTGAGATGTTTCAGAGCTTTATATAAATGTTATATATATATATATATATATATATATATATATATATATATATATATATATATATATATATATAAAATATAATGTTTATCCGTCTTCACTCATAATGACATCATGCAGATCAAGCAAAGCAACGTCTCCGTGGTGACAATCAGGTGTTGGACCAGAAACGTTGCATAGTTCACCTTTAATCAGTGGTGGTACGTAACCAAATACTAAATCAAAAGTACTGTACAACTTGTCCTTATAGGCAATACTTTTGGCTCCTGTATCTGAACTTTTACTCCAGTAACGACATTGAGTACTTCTTCCACCACTGCCTTTGAGTCAGTGCGTTCACATGATTACGAAAAAAACGTTTTTTATAACATTCGGTTTTGAGGTCTAGGACAAGCTCTGTCCATGTCCAAGTAAACATGCAGACAAGAAAATCGAATTCCTGACGAGAACGTGTCGTCCTCCTGACACTAGGTGACGATATGCGTCGTTTCAGATGACGAATACACCCCCCCATTCCGGTTGACATTTTGCGTCACATATAAACAACTGTCATGTGACAGACGGACTGAGCAGCAAGATGGATAGTCGTACAGCTTTGTTCATCTCGTATGTAAAGTCCGCGTTAGTTATTGTGCAGATAAAGTGCACGCTAACCCTTGTCATAGGTCAGCGTGAGTCGTGGAGCATGCGCACAAGCCTCTAGTTTCAGTGCGATTAAGGTGTATACATACCACGAGGAAACCCAACACAACCGCATAATCTGTGTGTCTCAATCAGAGATTTTTAACGGCAAATTCTATCGGAGTAAAGTGTTTGCATGCACACGAAGATGTCTGATTATATCGGATTAAAGCAACTATTCGGTTTTTTCGTTCGCATGTAAACGTACCGTTTGTTGAGCTTTACCTGGATGAAGAGCGAGTCCAGGCTCCTGTTCACAGACACCGAGTGCAGACGTCCATCACACACTTCTGCTCCTGAACTCCTCCAAACCTCCGGCTCTCGGCTGCTGTCCAGGCTGTAATGCACCTCCAGCTCCTCTGCACACAACACACACACACACACACGCCACAACCCACACACACACATGCCACACACACACACACAAACACATGCCACACACACACACACACACACACACACACACACGCCACAACCCACACACACACATGCCACACACACACACACACGCCACACACAACACACAACCCACACACACACAACACAACACACACAACACACACATGCCACACACAACACACACACACACAACACACACACACAACACACACATGCCACACACAACACACGAAACATACGCGCCACACACGACCCACAAACAAGACACAAAACACATATGACACACACATTAACATGTATACAGTTGTGAGAAAATACAAATTAAAATACTTTTGCAATTACGATTGATTTGCAGTTTTCAAATCAGGACACAACAGCACCAGGAGCATGAACATCTGATGATACAAGAACCTCGATCCAGAACATGTTTGAAGAGCTCCAAACGACACGAGTAAAAGGCAATTTACACAGAAAGAAAAGGTCTAAATAATTGAGTTATTATTATTATTATCACTCTGAACTCTGAGGCTTTATATGTTGGTTGGCGTCATGTCCGAATGGATTTTGGGTAAATCAGGAAAAACCTCCAAATCTTCACTTCTGACCAAGATCAATGTAAATCAAACTGGACATTCGCACTGACCCGTCCATCAACGCCGCAGGGGTCAGGAGCATCGCCCGGGCAACTGTCTCCAGATCAGCGCAACTCAACAACTAGCTGCAGAACTTTTGAACTTTTATGCATGTTTTGGGTTTGACGGGAGGTTTCAGGTTGAAGCGCGGCCAAACGCACAAGTTTAGTTTGATAAGTTTCTACCATCCAGAGAAACTGGATGGTATTTGTGTATTTCTCTAGAGTTCAAAATCAAACACAAACATGCAGGTTTTAGAGAGTTAACATCACGGGAGGAATGTCTTTGGCTGTGCACTCTGATAAGACTGGTCAGCCATCATTATCTGGACTCTAGAATCTAAAACATGGACAAATATATCTTGCAAAGACAGTGACTTTATTCAATCTAATGCCAAAAAAATAATAAATAAGAGCAAATACAGTGGAGGTCAAAAGGAGTAGAAGGTCTTCACCTCCCCCTCTCACAAAGCCTTTTATCATCACGCTTTATTCATAAATATTCTCCATCTATCGCCACAAATCAATGTTTATTTTCACCGATATCGTGTTTAAAAAGTCTCAATATTTCAAACAAATAACCGTTGGCCCAGTCGACTTGTTGGTTACAGTTACGCTTCAGTCGAATTAATGGACTAATCTCGGGTTAATGCAGTTCCGCCTGTGCCCTGCAGGGGGAGTGTCCTCGTGCGCGGTCTAAACCTAACGCATTCTTCGCATCGTGTTTCTTTTGCCCGGGCCGATCCTTTAATTGCCGTGTGAATTCGTTGCACTTCAAGGAACAGCGCCTCGTCAAGAGCTTCACACCGTGTTTCCGTTTTAGCCCGCGATTTGCTGCGTTCGCTAACAAGTGCGCGGCGCCAACGGGGCGACGGGAGGAGTGTGGCGCCGAGTTGTAAATGTGGAAAACGTCATTTTAAATTGGAATAAATCAAACTCGCGGCCGTGTTGATGTCATATGTAGCGACGTAGACACATTTTTACTGGCTTTGCACTCACGTCGTAGGTCTACTTTTACAATACATAATCAAGGGAATATTTACTTTACTCTCTTTTGAGGCAATGGAAAAAAGATTGCAAAAATACGGTATTTTGGTTGTTTCGTTTGAACCGCTCGTGCGTGTTTTATGATGTTTTGAGTGTTTATTCGAGAAGTCACGATATTAAATTGTAGCGATATGATTATTGTGAGAAAAAACATCACGATTTAACCGTTATTCACGTTTATAGAGACTCTCCTCAACTTTGTGACCGACTTTACGAAACTTTCTGAAAGACAGAATTAAGTTGAATATGACAAAAAGAGCCAGATAAAAAAGTTCTTTACATTTTTGTCTATTTTACTGACGATAGATTGAACCAAAAGTACTTAAATTTGCTTCTAAAACTGTCCCGATCATTATTTCTCGATTCTCACGCTCATATCGGGACCAGAACAATTGCGATCATCGATTCACCCGATTCTCTCGACGTCGCTCGCGTCCGCTGAACCCGGCGTCTTGTGTTCACCTTGTCTGTTGATGAGCAGAGCGACGTGCTGCCTGTAGGCGGAGACGTAGAGCAGCATGGCCGGACTGCGGCTGGTCCTGAAGCTCAGAGACACGTTCTCCCCAGACGACTCCCTCTCCTCGGACAGCGGCGACGCGCTGCTCAACTCAAACGGATCACCGAGAGAGAACAGCACCGACGTGGAGGGTTTGAAGACGGCCGACACCTCTGCCACAAGAAAAAGGACACGGAATTATGTTTATGTACCTAATTTGAGACTGAGACATTAGATTTTTAACTGTTAGCTCTGATCCGAAGCTAATGCTAACAACAACTTCTCGTAGAGCTACTTTTGCGGTTGATAAAAGCACGTACTGTTCTGATTATATACCTTATTTTCCGGATTATAAGTCGCACCAGCCAAAAAATGCATAATAGAGAAGAAAAAACATATATAAGTCGCACTTGAGTATAAGTCGCATTTTTGGGGGAAATTTTATTGAGAAAATCCAAGACCAAGAACAGACATTTCATCTTGAAATGCAGTTTAAAAATAATAACAGATTAGAGAACATGGTGAATAGGTGTACGTATGCTAACGCTAACACCTTCAGCTACATGACGCACAGACAGAACTGTGGTAAGTGTCTGGTATGTTAACGTAACATATTAACAGTTATTCAGATAACTATAGCATAAAGAACATGCTAACAAGTTTACCAAAGCATCAGTATTACCCCAAATCACTAAATCCACTGAATTCTTCTTCCTCTGTGTCACTTCTAAACAACTCTGCAAACTCCAGAGGTAGAGGAAGTGCAGATTCTTCTTCTGTGTCGCTTAGAGCCTAGAGCGCCCTCTTGTGGTTGCCAGTGTGAAAATAATCAACATGTGAAATGCGTTTGCCAATGTGAAAATAACAAATAAGTTGCTCTGGAGTATGTAAGTAAGTCGCTCCCCGGCCAAAACCACATCTAACTTCACGACATGAACAAAATCAAACCAACAGTACAGTTTAGTATCTTCTTTTTATAATTATTCTAATGTAACATCTGTAAGAACTGTTCTAAAGTCACATTTACCACCACTCTTTCTCGCTTCTGTTTCAAATGGCGTTTTAATTGCGCCTCTCGCGTAATGTCGTTCAGTTTGAAATGTCTTTTTAAGTGTTTTCCTGATACAAACTTTACTGACAACAACACAAAAGCGCTAAACCCCCCCGACAATAGAAACTGTTACTTTGTCCGTCAAAAAAATGTACACACGCTCAGCTGCACGGAGCGTTTGGCGAGGATAAAACCAAGGTGGAAAACGGCAAACAAAAGAGAGCCTTGAGTATATTTTAGAGTCCAACATTTGTACTTGCCCTCAAGAAAAAACTACTTTTTAGTGAATTCTATCCTCAGAGAGTGGACAGAGACAAGGACAAAAACACAATCCACGCAAATCTCAAATGTGTTCTGATTATAGCTGAACGTCATTAACCCAGGTTCATATGACTCCGCCCATCCCGTTTATTCAAAGACTCTGAATCTACACTCACACAAAACCTTGAAAATTCCTCTCCACCTGACCAACAAACTGACCAAAGCATCATCCACTCCACTATAGGCTGGGAATGGCCTTTGTAATGGCTTCAATCCGCTGTAAATAATAAACAAACACGGGGAAAGAACACACCCTTGTGGTGGCCCTGAGAGGAACTGATAAAATGTCGAGGTAGAAATTTGTTACTTAAAAATTCTGACCCCAAACAACTTGTAGAGCTCTCCAAAGGTCACATTTTCATCCATTCAGATCCACGTCCATCTCAATGATCAGTTTGGGGTCTTAAATGGACGTCCGCAGCCAATCCACAGCCAGTAAGACATCGTAGTGTGGCGCGGCGTTCAGACTTTGGAGGAATAAACTCTTCTATCTCTGTGTAAAATGGCACTGATTAAAGGTCCGTAGAATTAAGATTGAAATCCATTTTTCCATATTTGCTCTTAATAAGACAAAATAAAGTAAAGCGAGGGCGGGATGTTCTTTTCCAGGCTAATTAAAAACAGCAGGTTTCCGCTCATAATCGTGACTCCGGTGGTCCGTCCTGGTTCTTGGGATTATTTCCTGTTGCTCGGCATCGATGGGCATTTTGTTTCAATATTATTTGCGTGTCGTGATACTGTATGTTTGCGATCGTTTTTTCATTATTCACAATTACGGCAGTTTAGTATTTTGTAATATTTTTATAGCACAAAATAAAAAACTGACAAAAATTGAACATTAAGTCTAATTCCTTTACCCCCCCATTTGTTAAGGCAACAACAAATAAATGAAATAATGAATGAAATAAATGAAATAAATGAAATAAATGAAATAAAATAATAGTATTTTTTTAAGGCAAAAATATACATAAAATAAATAAAAAAAAAATAAATAATGATACTTAGGCTTTATTAGACAGGAACGTTTAGTGTGAAATGGGGATGAGAGAGAAGGGAAGACATGCAGTGAATTGTCCAAGCCGGGATTGGAACTCACAACACGTTGACTGCACGTGGAGCCCGGCATATGTGCTGCCACCTTAATCACTTGGCCACCGGGCAACACACAATAAGACAAACTCTAGCACAACTCTACCGTCTTCTCATGCACTTCAGGGCCAAGTTTAACAGATCTTGCATGTCAAAAGATTCTCGAAAGTCCCAATCAACAACACGCGGCGGCGTTGCCATCGGCCGCCGGAGTTTTTGACATTATGTTGACTTTAAACAAACACTTTCTCTTCACTCTGAGGATCGGACGAGTGCTCTACAGCAAAAGTCCTCCATCTCGACCTCGGCGGGAGAAACGCCATTCCGCACAGCGCCGCACGAAGCCATATCCGATGCAGTGTCGAATGAAAGAGTTGACCGCAGACAGAAAGGTCAGTCGCTGGACAAAGACGTCTGCTCGGCCCGGTCCTCGAGAAGTCTGTAATGACAGTGAGCCTCCGAACTGCCACGGCGACTGGAGAGCGAGAAACGAGTCGAGAGCTATGCGACAAATAGAAACGTTGGCTGTATATGTTCTGGTATTATGTCAACATGGGAAAAAAATGGAAAGTGGAAGTGGAAAATGGAAAAGTGCACCTCAAAGTACCGAATATTAGGCTCTGTTTTACCGCCAGTGAGGGCAGGGGCCGCCATTACAAATGAAATTAAAAGGTACCAAATCCGGTATTGACATTTCTTCTGTTGTAGCCAATGACAACCTCTAAATCAACCATCATTCATATAAATACACTCTCTAAACCCCTTCTCCCTCCACAAACCCCATCACTAGTTTCACTGCCTCTTTTAACTTTATGATATTATGACAATTATTTCTTTGAGGGCCACTCAGCGCCGTCTCGCCTGATTTGTAGACAACACAGCGACATTCTGCGCTAAGTCTGTGGCGCATTTGTTCACGTTGATAGGAACAAAACATAACGCCAAATGGCTATTTGCGTAGACTCTAATGATAGAACACGTCCAAGCTTGGATTTGGTGGATCCGTGTGTTATTTTGGGGACAGAACGGAGGGCGGAGCTGACGGCGAGTCCGCTCAGGGCGTGTGGGCTGGTCCGTGTTTAAACTGTTCAGAGCTGGTGCAGTCGGCGAGCTGGTGCAGTCAGGCGCTCTTATTTCCGTCCAACTCTTGGGTCATTCATGAACATTGTCAGGCGCTCTTATTTCCGTCCAACTCTTGGGTCATTCATGAACATTGTCAGGCGCTCTTATTGTCGTCCAACTCTTGGGTCATTCATGAACATTGTCAGGCACTCTTATTGTCGTCCAACTCTCGGGTCATTCATGAACATTGTCAGGCGCTCTTATTGTCGTCCAACTCTCGGGTCATTCATGAACATTGTCAGGCGCTCTTATTGTCGTCCAACTCTCGGGTCATTCATGAACATTGTCAGGCGCTCTTATTTCCGTCCAACTCTTGGGTCATTCATGAACATTGTCAGGCGCTCTTATTGTCGTCCAACTCTCGGGTCATTCATGAACATTGTCAGGCGCTCTTATTGTCGTCCAACTCTCGGGTCATTCATGAACATTGTCAGGCACTCTTATTGTCGTCCAACTCTCGGGTCATTCATGAACATTGTCAGGCGCTCTTATTGTCGTCCAACTCTCGGGTCATTCATGAACATTGTCAGGCACTCTTATTGTCATCCAATTCTCGGGTCATTCATGAACATTGTCAGGCGCTCTTATTGTCACCCAATTCTCGGGTCATTCATGAACATTGTCAGGCACTCTTATTGTCATCCAATTCTCGGGTCATTCATGAACATTGTCAGGCGCTCTTATTGTCGTCCAACTCTCGGGTCATTCATGAACATTGTCAGGCACTCTTATTGTCATCAAATTCTCGGGTCATTCATGAACATTGTCAGGCGCTCTTATTGTCGTCCAACTCTTGGGTCATTCATGAACATTGTCAGGCGCTCTTATTTCCGTCCAACTCTCGGGTCATTCATGAACATTGTCAGGCACTCTTATTGTAGTCCAACTCTTGGGTCATTCATGAACATTGTCAGGCACTCTTATTGTCATCCAATTCTCGGGTCATTCATGAACATTGTCAGGCACTCTTATTGTCATCCAATTCTCGGGTCATTCATGAACATTGTCAGGCGCTCTTATTGTCGTCCAACTCTCGGGTCATTCATGAACATTGCCAGGCGCTCTTATTGTCGTCCAACTCTCGGGTCATTCATGAACATTGTCAGGCGCTCTTATTGTCGTCCAACTCTCGGGTCATTCATGAACATTGTCAGGCGCTCTTATTGTCATCCAATTCTCGGGTCATTCATGAACATTGTCAGGCGCTCTTATTGTCACCCAATTCTCGGGTCATTCATGAACATTGTCAGGCGCTCTTATTGTTGTCCAACTCTTGGGTCATTCATGAACATTGTCAGGCACTCTTATTGTCATCCAATTCTCGGGTCATTCATGAACATTGTCAGGCGCTCTTATTGTCGTCCAACTCTCGGGTCATTCATGAACATTGTCAGGCACTCTTATTGTCATCAAATTCTCGGGTCATTCATGAACATTGTCAGGCGCTCTTATTGTCGTCCAACTCTTGGGTCATTCATGAACATTGTCAGGCGCTCTTATTTCCGTCCAACTCTCGGGTCATTCATGAACATTGTCAGGCACTCTTATTGTAGTCCAACTCTTGGGTCATTCATGAACATTGTCAGGCGCTCTTATTGTCATCCAATTCTCGGGTCATTCATGAACATTGTCAGGCACTCTTATTGTCATCCAATTCTCGGGTCATTCATGAACATTGTCAGGCACTCTTATTGTCATCCAATTCTCGGGTCATTCATGAACATTGTCAGGCGCTCTTATTGTCGTCCAACTCTCGGGTCATTCATGAACATTGTCAGGCGCTCTTATTGTCGTCCAACTCTCGGGTCATTCATGAACATTGTCAGGCGCTCTTATTGTCGTCCAACTCTCGGGTCATTCATGAACATTGTCAGGCGCTCTTATTGTTGTCCAACTCTCGGGTCATTCATGAACATTGTCAGGCACTCTTATTGTAGTCCAACTCTCGGGTCATTCATGAACATTGTCAGGCACTCTTATTGTCGTCCAACTCTCGGGTTTGATGTCCGCCGGTTAAAATATTGATAGTTCTCACGTTATCCGCCTTTGAGCTTCTGCAGTTAGGAATGTGCTCTTTTATGCTACACTATGCTAATCTCAACAAAAGCAGGAACTCACTTGCAGACAAACTCTAAATGTAATAACAATGTCTGATTTGTATCGTGACCGTTTACAAGCTGTGAAAATGTACTGCTCATTGTTTTTCGACTACAAGATAAAGCTAAAGATATTTAATAATTTAATTTACCGTATTTTTTGGACTATAAATCACTCCGGAATATAAGTAGCTCCAGCAAAAAAAAAAAAAAGATAATAGAGAAGAAAAAAACACCATAAGTCGTTCAGGAGTATAAGTCGCACGCCGCCCAAAACTATGAGAACTATGCATCTTAACAGTGAAAGGCCCATTATATTCCACAGAGACATAAAAATCAGCAAAAGTAAAGTAGCACAAACACACAGCAAACATAAAAATCTTATATTAAAAGACAAATTCTATGGACAGATTTGTTACTATCTTATTCTAAGTCTGATCTGTTGAAGTTTGAACATAAAACAATAGGCAATATATCCAAAAATCCCTTTGGAAGAAATTTAAACCTGGCTTTGTATATTTTTCAGATTCATATGTCGCAAATATGTGTAATTTTGGTCAATTTTTACACTTTAAATGCCTATTTTTTAATCAAAAGATAAAGAGGATGCATCAAAGTGAAATCTCTAAACGTAAGGTTGGTTCCTGTTCCCCTGCAGTGTCTCCGAGCACAAACATAAACAGTTACCTTGGTGACAGAAGGCCCCCGTGAAGGCGGAGGCTCCACACTGGCAGTAGAAGCCCTTGTCCCGCTCCACACAGTGCCCCTGGTTCCTGCAGAGGCTCCCATAGGTGCTGCAGTGCCCGGGGCAGCCCGCTCTCACCCCGGGCGTCACCCTGGCCCTCTGCTCCAGGTCCAGGGTCTCCCCGTTCAGCTGCAGGGCCCGCAGGCAGCCCAGGAAGCCCTTCTGACGCGACGCCGTGCCCCCTGTCGAGAGAAAACACGCATTTACGCAACCGTCGAGTGCCGAGTTACGCCCCGCTGAACAACGGCAGCGTTTGGAGCGACTGCGATCGTCTTTGGGTGCCAGATCTTTCCTGTGTCTGTGAGCGGCGGCTGGAGAGGCTTTTAGTTAGAGACCCGTCTTCCCGACCTTCCAGACTTGTGCGGTGAGCTGGGATACTGTCCTGGAGAAGTGCGCATTATACTGGCAAAACACGCACCTCACTGCACAGATCTGACCTGTAACTCGGCCCGGTGGCTCCATGGAGACAGAGCGACATGTCACACGGGGAACATTTAAACGTTCGGCCTTTTTGAGCCTGAAACTGTCTCTGAAAAGACGTGCATCTGGGATAGAGTTATCAAGACGCAAACATTTCAAAATGTATTTCAAAATCGTCCTAAAACTATTCACAAAATACCAAATTTTGTCTTGTTGATGTGATTTTTGTCGATATCGTAGAGGTACCTGTTGAAATGAACTTAGTCTATTAGTTTTAGCACAAATTAGCATCTACTTTTCTGTGCTTTTGACAACCACAATCTGGGACAGAAACTCCTACGGACACAATAGATGGATACACCTTTGGAACGCACTTTTAGCAGCAAAAATAAAACGATTACAAAGAAACGGATGACGCAGAAAGATACCCGTGTTCTGGACCGGGCTTAAATCACAACTTTACAAAAAAAAACAAACAATCACTTTTTCTTTTTGTCGTTTTAACCAAAAAAACTAAACAAACGCTCTTCATTTAACAACTTTGTGAATTATCCTGCACGCAGTGAAAGCCTCGGACAATAATCATTACCAACGCACTCCCGCTCGCATCTCGTCAATAATTAAAACCGCTCAGCGTTCTGTTCGTGCCTCGCCGTATCGCGCAATTAATTTCGATTTCACAGTCGTTTTTCGCCGCCGTGACGTTAAGGATTGGCCGGGCGTCGTCTCCGAGAACAAACACACACATGGGTCCGCGCTCTAATCCGCTGCAATTCTCCGTGCATTGTGGGTAAACACGGAGCAGCGGGGGGGATGCCGGCGGCGGTCCGATTATTAGCCGAAAGACAACCAATTCCTCCCCACGTCCGTCTATTTGTCCGTGGAAATGCGTGATTACAAACGCCCCCAAATATTTGCGCAGGGATTGAAAAGGCATCGGGATTTGCATTGCGAGAGAAGAGAATTATGGGTGGACAAAAGGGGATTATGGTTGGTTTGGAGGAAAGATCTCACTCTAAAAAATATTTTCTCAAAGGGGAAAGCGGTGTTTTTATTGTAAATGTGTTTCCTTAGTTACAGCGTTAAAAGGGCAGATTAGGACGGCAACAGAATCTGTTAAAAGACACATTTTATGCTTTATTTGTGTATTTATCAGCCTTAAAACACGCTCTAGAGTAACTTTATTTGGGCATTTTGTGTTTTAGAACGTTAGAAAATACGCGCAGGACGGTCAGGATTTGGTGTGAGCGCTCCATCTGCAGGTGGCAGAGTACTACAGGGAAACAAAGTGACGACTTGGTGAAAACGGTTAAATTAAAAAAGCCTGAATCAAGCAAAACAAACTCAGTCATGAAGTAATGATAATGTTATGGTCAAAAGCTAAAATTAAAAAAAAAATAATAATAAATCTGATAATGTGTCCTTTGAATATGAAAAATAGATTAAACAAGCTGCGTGAAGCAATGTCCCAGGATAACACTTTAATATTGTGCAGTTATAGCTGAATTTGGACCTGGAAAGTGAACATTTCAAGCTTGAACGACCCCAGATCCCAGTTCCAGGTCAGATCTGTGGAGCGGCGACGTCACATTTGACATTTGACATGACATAATTTAGCATTTAGCAAACGCAATATCGTGTAAAGGGGGAAAAAATGGCGTATAGACACATTTAAAGTGTTTATAATGTGAATAATTCCAGGCAGAGAAGTTACACAGTGCCACTTTAACGCGCGGCTACTCTTTTGAGACTACACCGCATCGCGCCGGGAGGCATAGCACACACATTAGCTTAACCGTGTCAATTTAACGCCCACTCTTTCTCCGTTTCCACAACAAACCTGTCATTACTGCACTCCGCGGGCGCTGCTAAAACGAGCGAGCGAACGGTAAAAGTGTAAAAATGTTCTCCAAACGCCGCGAGCGACTGTGTTAAACGTCGCCGCGGCCTGCGAGCGTGTAGCCGCGGCACGCGCTAACCCTGGAGTGTCAGGCTGCTAAAGAGGTGTCACTAACACGCTAACACTTTCTACCACGTAAAAAAAAAAAAAAAAAAGTAGAGATAATTTCTGCCACGTTTTCAGCAAACAACAAAGTCTAACTGTTGTTGTTTTTTGTTGTTTGGGCCTCAAAACTTATCCTCTGATTGTTCCCTTTCTCATGAATAGTAAATAATACATGTTTTAACACAACAAAGCCATTGAAATCTGTGTAATTAAGTAAAAAAAAAACTAAAACTATTGGCTGCTGCATCACAAAAACACTGAAGCGCCTTTGTTATGTCTGGATATAATTAAGATGAATAAAGATATGAATGATATCAAATGCTTTTGAAGGACTTTATAACTTCTGTGGCCAGTTTTGTTGTAAAATAAGCCAATAAATGCCGAGAACAGTTAGTTTTAAAAGGATAAATATACAATCTATGCAAGTGTTATCAGACTATTGAAATTATGATAGTAACATTGGTGATACATTGATATTGTCGGCTGCTGTATCGATTTATATCGAGTTGTTTTTGTGGTCGATTTTACTTAAATGACTTGTTACTGTGACAACGCAACAGGTTTTTGCTTGTTCAGAGAAAGATTTGACATTTTCACAGTTATAAAGATTAAAATGGATGTATTTCATATTACGTTTGTGCAGGTTGCGGTTTAACGAATACCGTATTTTCCGGACTATAAGTCACACAGCCAAAAAATGCAATGAAATGTGGTTGCAAGTGGGAAAATAACAAATAATATCACATATAAGTCGCTCCGGATTATTAGTATATAAGTATAAATATAACTATAAATCTCACCCCGGCCAAAACTATGAAAAAAGTACGACTTATAGTCCGGAAAATACGGTAATTAAGCAGCTTGATGGGGTCAGAGGGAGGCTAATAACGAGCTTGGTGATGATTTGTGAACTAAAATCTGCAGTATTTTCTGAGGTTTCAAGCAAGAAGACCGTAACCGTGTGCATTTCGGTGAGGGGGACTGCCGCGACCGACTGCCCGCGCGACCTCTGACCTATGAAGAGCTGGCTGTTGAGCTGCAGGTGAACGTGTCCGTCGGCGGGCGCTTGGCGGGCGGCGGCGGGGTGCCGGTCCACCCTGAGCGACGCCTCCTTCACGTTCCGCTCGGCTCGGACGCGGTGCCAGCGGCCGTCGTTCAGGGGCAGTGGCGCCCGGACCACCACCTCCAGCGGACCGTTGCCCACGTCCAGAGAGAAGACCACCTCCGAGGGCGCTGCGGGAGAAAAGAGCAGACGTTACAGCTCGTGCAGAAAACAAAGTAATTATACTGTGATATTTACGATAAAAGGCACAAATATATGACAAAAAAAAATATGACAATGGCTTTTTTTGTTACGTTATGTATGTTTTTAACCATAATAACAGTTCTCTCTCATCATTAACTTAACATTTATTGTATTCACTGTTGGTATTTTCAATATTTTAACTACATATTGAAAATGCATATTCAGTATTCCCTACTTTTGAATAACAGAATATGTTACAAAATACATTTTACTAAAGGTATTCAGCATTCTAAACATATTTCCTAAATATTCTTACCGTCACTGATTACCGTATCTTCCAGACTATAAGTCGCACCCTTTTTCATAGTTTTGGTCGGGGTGCGACTTATATGTGATATTATTTGTTATTTTCACACTGACAACCACAAGAGGGCACTCTAGGCTCTGAGCGACGCAGAAGAAGAATCTGCACTTCCTCTACCTCTGGAGTTTGTGGAGTTGTTTAGAAGTGACACAGAGGAAGAAGAATTCAATGGATTTAGTGATTTGGGGTAAAACTGATGCTTTGGTAAACTTGTTAGCATGTTCTTTATGCTACAGTTCTCTGAATAACTGTTAATATGTTACGTTAACATACCAGACACTTACCACAGTTCTGTCTGTGCCTCATGTAGCTGAAGGTGTTAGCGTTAGCATACGTACACCTATTCACCCTGTTCTCTCATCTGTTATTATTTTAAACTGCAATTGCACATTTAATTCAAGATTAAATGTCTGTTCTTGGTCTTGGATTTTATCAAATAAATTTACCCCAAAAAACGCGACTTATGCTCCAGCTCGACTTATATATGTTTTTTCTCTTCTCTATTATGCATTTTTTTTGGCTGGTGCAACTTATAGTCCGGACAATACGGTATATTTTGATCGACTCTCGACTCTTGCACATATGAGTAATCCTGTGTTCACAGATTCTGTTTTCACCCACCCCCTAGCCCCGCCCATGCACCGCTGTTTACTTACTTGTGATTTGTTTTTTAAATTCAGACTCCATGTCATACACAAGAGTAAAAAAAACAAACAGGTTTCAACGATCAGAGCTTTTCAGTTCTGCAGGTCTGAACAGGAAGTCACTGGAGGAAGTCACTGGACCCGTTTCTGTTATTGAGCTGTTTTTGACCAAATATTGACGTTTCCGATGGACAAACTGCTACATAATGATCATCGTAGGAAGTTGAACACAGTAGAAAACTAAAAACCAGGAAATCGCTCATGATGTCTTCTTGAAGGCTCAGTTAGAAGGACCATCTAGTGTTTCCAACAAATCAACAACCAGCCAATCGCAACACTTTACACGGCACAATAGAAATGGACCTACTGAACATTTTACAGACAAATACAAATCCCCAACACGACATGGAAAAGAGTTCAAATATTGCCACGCATAAATCAGACAAAGGACGAGCACAAAAACATCTGAATTACATTAATTGCAAAAATAAATCATATTTCCCAGGCGTTCGGTCCATCATTTTGTGTCCCTGAAATGACTCTACTTTGAATAAAAGTCTCTAATTCAAACGCTGATATTTGTGCGAAAGCTGAAGGCTGCTCTTTAAGGTCGTCATGGTGAAGAGGCCGACAGGATAATACCACTCTTCACCGCTGTAAAAGAATATATATACAGCTGATATATGTATGAAGCGTTTAGCTCCTGGTTCACAGAGAGCTAATGTGCTATGGAACACTGCAGGCTACAATTACATTTGAAAGCATGTAATAAGCATGTTATTACGGCGTGTTCCGGTGCTGTGACGCGGGAAAAGCTCCTGTTTGATGCTGTGTTTAATTGAAGCAGGAAATGATTTGACCTCAGCGTCGTTAGCTTGAGGCGCGTTCACATTTGTCGTTATTTGGTCCTAAATTGAACTCATTTTAGTGCTAATGTGAACGCGGTTTGGCTCCGCCCACGGCCTGTCACTTGCTGTTTCTTTACTTTGTGCGTTACATCAAGGGCGCGACCACAGTGTTCATCTGCGGGAGACGTGTACTTTGGAATATCTGTGTCCACACTGATCTGAAAAAGCTGCTTTACAAATACTATAAGATTGTTTGTATTGATATTTCCTGGTTCTCATTCCGTTGTCCCGTTATAGAATCTGAAGTAGGTTGAGCCCAAGGTGTTCTGTCCCGGTGTTAGCCTCGTAACCAGGGAGATGACCTCAAGTGTGGTTTTCATGTAGCTCATTTATCTTCTGCCTCTGAGGTCACAAGATGTTAAAAATACTCAAGGCCACAGCGCGACTCCTGTGCAGCGACATACGAGCGATTAACAAACATCGTTCTTCATCTCCACCAGAGGGAGAGGGAGGGAGGGAGAGAGAGAGAGAGAGAGAGGGAGAGAGAGAGAGGGAGAGAGAGGGAGGGAGAGAGAGATGGAGAGAGAGGGAGGGAGAGAGAGATGGAGAGAGAGGGAGAGAGAGGGAGAGAGAGCGAGAGAGAGCGAGAGGGAGAGGGAGATAAAACTGGACTTAACCAGGACTAGAACTGGACAAGAACTGGACTAAACCAGGACTGTAGTCGAGACTAAACTGGGCTCAATCCAAGCGGGATGATACAAATATTATCATTTAAAGAGTCGATAAAACTTGACCTCAGATACCTTTTGCTGAAAGACAAAAGTTTCCGGGGCAACTTATTCATACATTTCTTGTTTGTGTATATCATGCCGCGGCACATATGGAGAGTTCTTAAAATGCGTACATTTTACAACACCGGCATAATATTTTTATCTCAGATTTATGATCCACTTTACCGGCGTGACAAGCTTCTCGACGCACTCCGGCAGAGGCTCGTACATTTTAGGCCCATACATGTAGCTCCGAGAGGTTTTATTTACAGAGCTGTGGCTGAACCAGTGTTTAGCCAAAGGACACAATAACAGCGTTGGCATGACGACGTGTGAAGTTTATGATACAACTCACGACTGACTTACGACGCCACGTTCAGGCACGCGGACTCGGACCGGGACCCGTGGACAAAGGACTCGGACATGACTTTAGTTACACTTCTCTGGTATCGTGGGAGATCGAGGGTGAATATAACATGCATATTTACGAGTAGTGACTCAGCAGTTTATCAGGTTGTTCCAAGACGCTTTTGTTTACTTTTTTACATCGTTTTTGCCATGAATCTTTATGGAAATTTGGCACAGTTGTCAGCCAAAAACGTTGACATTTGACCGCCCACCGCTCGGTTTGGTTAAGTTGAATTTCCCTTCATTTTCTCCATAGGGATTCCAAAAACAAAAACGTTATCAAATGTTTGACAGCTTATATTTATTTCACTTTATAAACCGTTATTATTAAAACGCTTTGCAGAATGTAAAGTTTTATTTGTGGCCTTTTTTTGGACTGAAAACAACATATTTACATTTTTCTAAATCCTTCTGGGATTTACTTCCTGAACCGCAGCAAACTTTAAAGTGGAGTGACCGTTGAGCTCCAAACTAGGCGTCCACCTCAACCAGCTCAAATAATCATTACGTTTTTACTGCATATTTAAGTAATTTCATATTAAATTGTCTCTGGTTTAATGAGAATTCACAAAAGGGCCCGTTGAGTGAGCACCGTTTGTAAAGTTGTTTTTTTACTCGGACTCGCACTTGGACACATAACTGACCCGGACTTGACACATAACTGACCCGGACTTGACCGCTCGAGGACTTGCGTACGGCCCTGCCTCACGGTCCAGGAGCCGGACCCCTCGCCGTAACGCCCCGGGCACCAATCGTCGCGCGAGCACAACCCATTTTTGCAAAGGACACGGAAACATCGAGACAGCTGCTTCACCGCCGGAAGTTTTGACTGTAAACCCCCGCGGGCTTGACTTAATTTAGCAGGCGTCCCGTCGCCAGGATACGGGAGAGGGAGAGAGGAGAGGGAGAGAGGAAGGGAGGGAGGGAGAGAGGGAGAGAGGGAGAAAATGGTTGAACTTTTAATATAAAATAAAATATACAATATACAGTACCAGTCGTTTCGTTTAATAAGGGTTCATTCACACAACACTAGACTGGGACTAAACCAGGACTAGAACTGGACTAAACCAGGACTAGAACTGGACTACTAAACCAGGACTAGAACTGGACTAAACCAGGACTAGAACTGGACTAAACCAGGACTAGAACTGGACTACTAAACCAGGACTAGAACTGGACTAAACCAGGAATAGAACTGGACTAAACCTTGACTAGAAGAACTGGACTAAACCAGGACTAGAACTGGACTAAACCAGGAATAGAACTGGACTAAACCTTGACTAGAAGAACTGGACTAAACCAGGACTAGAACTGGACTAAACCAGGACTAGAAGAACTGGACTAAACCAGGACTAGAACTGGACTAAACCAGGACTAGAACAGGACTAAACCAGGAATAGAACTGGACTAAACCGTCGCACGAGCACAACCCATTTTGCAAAGGACGCGCAAACATCGAGACAGCTTCTTCCCCGCCGGACGTTTTGCCCGTAAACCCCCGCGGGCTTAACTTAATTTAGCATCGCCCGTCGCCCGGATACGGCCGTGTTAACAACGATAATAAACAGAGGAAGCCATTTGAACACCAGCTGTCTCTCGTAACTGCACCGGAGGACGGAGACGAGCGTTGCATTCGGCTCGCCTTTTCCCCCCCGAGGAGCCACAAGCACATTTGTCATCGTCTGCTAAAAGCCCCGAGTGAGACGGAGCGCACCGGCGACTAAAATGGGAAGTATTAGAGATATGATACTTCTGCTCGGCTGGAGCGATGACATGTCAGAGCCGAAGGCAGGCGATGCCACGCGCTTCTTTTTTTTGTTATTGTACAGTGAGACGTTTCGGGAGCGTTTGGAGAGCGATCTGGAGGAACCGTAGGCGTCTGAAGATAAGGAGGGTGTTTTCTACGACTGTGATGGAGGGAAAATCCACCCGTCGCTGAAATAGCACTTTTTTGCTACGGCTCGATGCTTGTCCCGTCGCTAAAACGAGGGGCCGGTTCTGTGTCGTTTGGAGCCACAGCGGTGCAAGCCAAACGGACGCTTAGAAATAGTGATGTATTGGTTTTATAGAAAGGTGAAAAGTACAGTTACAGAGCAAGAAAAATACTCAAGTGCAAGTGTAACTGCTGAATTTGTAAGTAAAAGTATAACGTGTCTGGTTTGGAGGGAGTTCTGTTGGGAGAATGTGACCCAAAGTGCACATTAATCACAGGGAGGGGCTGAATGTTGGAGAGGCTGTGGTTGCCAGGAGACACATCATTATCATGTGTCATATTGTACAAAAATACCACCATTCCACTCAGAACTATGTGTTTGGGCCTAAAAACTCCTGCCATGGAAAACATAAATGTATACATTTGGAACATGGCCATCGCATATATTTTTGTCTTAATTTTCAATCTGTCTTTTCAATTCTGTCCAGCCCTGTCTTTTTCTCACATTTTTGAATGTATTATTATTATTATTATTATTATTATTATGTTGGTGTCTTTGGCTGTACACATAAATTGTGTTTTTCTTTAAAAAAAAAAGTATGTATATATTTTTTTGTCATAGTACTTTTTTTTTGGCACAATTTCTTTTAGATCAGTCTTTTATGCAAAACTTGATTAAAGTGGTTTAAAGCTGAATTAAGTTGTTTTAAAGCACAATATGCATATTGTTTGAGGTCTTGCCAATCAGCACAGTCTCGACACACAAAAGAGCAGAGATATTGTGTTGTGTACTCTGTAACTACCATGAAGTACAATGTACACGAGCTGGGAACAAACTGCCAAAGGTCTGGATTTCACGTAACGTTTTCCATTTAAAGACTAATATAAGAGAAGCTAGACTAAAAGTAGGCATTTAAAGTTAAACAAGAAGCTTAAAATATCCTGTGAAATGAGTTTGATTGTGTTTGAAAGTTTGGGTGAAGGTGTGAAGTGGGATTGAGCAGGTACAAAGCAAAGGAACGTATAATAAAGTATACAATACACTTTAGAGAATACTTGAACTCTAACCACGTAATCCAAACATGGCGACAGTTTTCCTAATCTCTGGCGTATGGAATCCATCACCGCGCTGACAAGAACCACAACATCCATGAGTTTCAGACACACGTTCCTGATTTGAAGGACCTTTTCCTCCCCCAAAAGAGATCATATTCTGAGGGCCAAATCCTTCAAATCAGAAACCTTACGATGAGCAAACGACTTCTTTTGAGGTCTGAACGGACAGAACGAACCCAACTCACATCTCAGCTCGATCCGGATGAAGTCCTTGATTCCCAGGTTCTCCAGGAAGACCCCCGAGGCGGACGAGGTCTTGAAGAAGAAGGACATGTCGGCGTTGAGCTCGCCGTGGAACGTGGGGAAGTGCAAGTACGACGTCTCCTTGTCGAAGAACGCCCCGTTCCAAAAGTTCTCTGGAACCGAACACAGACAGCGCGACAGACTCAGTGATCGATGACGGGGGAAGAGAGGGGACAATCGAGACAAAACGTTCTAAAATACATCTTTTCTCATCTAATATGCGCAAGAATGGAGTAAATGTCTGATCCGAAACGCCCTTGGAGTGATTCGTTTTACACTATATATTTCAATGGTCTTGTATCGTGCATTTTTAAAGCTTTTTGTAACGTGTAGTGCACCTTGTCCTCCTGCAGTGTAAAATAATGTGTCTTGCCTTATCGGCGTAAAAGCTGTGCATACAAACACCAGCAGAGGGCGCTAGACGACAGAAACGCCTTTAAAGGACACATTTAATGCACCGTTACCATGGCATTTCATGTTTGAGAATGGAAAGTAACGTATCTACTGAAAGAAAGCACACATTGCTTTCTATCTCTGGGGCGTTCCGTCATCAGGTCTGGTGTTAGCGCTCCATCTGCTGGAAGCGGAGAGACATAAACAAAAGCTGGATATGATGATGTAAACATGCAGTTGTAATGAGCGTGGTTTGAGTCTGGTGATGATTTATGGACTTGAAGACATAGAAGACGTCCAGATCTCGCACTTTGTCGTTTGAAACTGAGTGTTTCCTGAGGCTCAAAGGAGGAACAGGATGAATGAAACAAGCGTGAAAGAAGCAAAAAGCAACTAAACGTGAGGGAATAATGTTATACCATGGTCAAAACGCCACATTTACTGCTTAATGATTAACTTTGACATAATAAATGTAGGAAATTTGAAACAGAGTGTTTTCTGAGGCTCAAAAGGGGAGGAGAGAAGATGACCTCGTAAGCAGAATGAATGGAACAAGCGTGAAAGAAGCAAAATACAACTAAAAGTGAGGGAATAACACTAAACAATGGATAAAACATCACATTTACTACTTAACTATTAACCCTTGATGTAATAATTACAGGAAATTTGAAACTGAGTGTTTTCTGAGGCTTAATGAAGGAGGAGAGAAGATGACCTCGTAAACAATGAATGAAACAAACAAACGCGAAAGAAGCAAAATACACCTAAAAGTAACGAAATAATGTTATACCATGGTTAAAACGCCACATTTACCGCTTAACTATTAACCTTTGACATGATAAATGTAGGGAATTTGAAACTGAGTCTTTTCTGAGGCTCAAAGAAGGAAGAGAGAAGATGACCTCATAAACAGAATGAATGAAACAAGCGTGAAAAAAGCGTAATACAACTAAAAGTGAGGGAATAATGTTGCTTAACTTATTTAAAACTGAACTAATGGATTCAGAGCATGTTTGCAGGCTTCAAACACAAGACCATATTTAGTTTGGAGTCGAGTACTTTTTATACAACCGCAGACTTTACGGTTCAGATTCCTCCACACACTGCACCTCCCCCTTCCCCCTGTCCCCTCCCCCAACTCCCCCCTTCAATCAAACATGTATATTTTTGTCCACTTTGAAGCGAGTCTTATCAGAATAAACCTCATTATAGTGGGAATAGTGCGGTAAACAAATAGATCCGGGGCGCAGCTAATTTTCTCAGAACAAAGACGTAGCGGAGATCGTTGCCGCGATTTATCTCCACCGGCAAACAATTAATTCAAATAGTGAAAGCGGCAATTAGCAGCAATTAAACGGGCGCGGATATATTATTGATGTAGTTTATTCCGTTTTGGTTGGATGTTGTTATTAAAGATCATGCTTTTTTCTCTCTTCACATTTACATTAACAAGCTGCTGCTAATTAGGAAAAGTCATTCAGTGCAAATTAGATGAACAGTGATTGGTATTTTGCATTAAAGCTGCAGGGGGCGATTTTAAATGAGGCTTTACGTTTGAACAATACGCAAAAGCAATAACCACAAATTGTCAGAATCCTCGTTACGCCGTCGTGTGGTTTTGAGCGCGTTCCTTCTTCCACCGACGCGTTGATTGCACCGTAGGACGAAGGCTAAAGGCGAAATGTGTAACTTTTATGGGGTGAATGTTGCATAATCTGGCACTAAACTAATTTACGCTGCATTTGGTTCATTCTAGGTGTTTTTTTTAATGCTTAAAAGGGTTCGGCGCGTGGCCTCCAACATCCTGTATATTCCATGAAGATTACCAGTACATGAATTGCAGAATTTGCAAGAGCAGAAATTGCACTTGGAACTATAAAGGAAACTCGCTCGTTACCCGTACAAAATAAAAGAGAGTCTTATTGTGAAAGGGACAAATGGCGTCAGAGGATTTCAGCTGCACAAACGACATAAGAGAAAATATTTAAAGTCCTTTTAAAACAAACTGAACTCAAAACAGTTTTCTGTCATATATGAGCTATTTCATCTATCATTTCATTAATTTCATGTAATCTTTATGAGGAACATGTGCGACAATTAAAAAATATAAATTAAAGATAATAATAAATAATAATAACCAACAATTATTATAAAAAACTCCAGGTCTGGACTGATGAGATTTTATCTGCACTCTTCTCTTTTAAAGTACTTTTTATAATGATTGTTAATGTTTTTATCTTTTTCCTGTAAATCACTTTGAATTACTTTATGAATTGTGCTCTACAAATAAACTGTGATGAAACCTTTTGATAATTTAAACATTTGAAACTTCTAAAGTGTGTTTTTGTAAGATAAACTGGTCTTAGGTCATATTTTCCCTGCTGTTAGAGACACATTTCCCCTGGTGTTTGGGGATTGTGCAGAGGATGAAGAGCACCTACAGTAAGACTCAGAATCAATACGACAGCAGCGCTTTGGAGGACCTGCTGCTCTATTGTCTTTGAAAACACTTTATTAAAAAGACAAACTCGTGGGAGCGAGATCAGACACAAAAGAGTCGAGAATAAGTCCACAATGTTCCACAGCATCAAACTTGTCTCGTGTGTGCGTCTTAATAGGAGTTTTTATTGGTCAGAAATACATTGAAAAACATGAGATCTCCATATTTAATGCCATATTGTGGAACATCCTGTATTTGCAAACTGAAAAGATGACATCGCTCCACTGACAGATGACGAGGATGAAAATAAATCAGAAAAAGCGCGCTAAACAACCTCGAATCTAAAGACACGTCAACCTGTCAGAACTACAGAAAGTCGGACTCACGGTCGCCATGGCAACGCAGGGGGCCCACGGTGTAGGCGGCCTCAGACTCCGCCCTCTGCACGTCCCCGATGAGCAGCGAGCGCACGGGGAGAGTGTCCTTCTGAGTCAGCAGCCCCGAGTCGTACGTCCTGGGGGAAAACACAAACCGCTCAGACTCGTTAAAGTGTGTATTCGCGTACTTGTACTCGTGGAACTACTTGACAAACGTATCGTGCCCGCCTCGCAGTCCGCCAAAACCTCCGGCGTAAATCGTGCGCCGCGGCCAGAGCGAGCGTCTGTCCAACTTTTAGTTTTTTGTTCTGCCCCTCATCCCACTTATTCAAAATGATCACGCGTTCGTATTGTGCTTTTTTCTACCTTCAAGGACCCTCACAGTGCTTTTAATCGAGGAACCGCCACATACCGCCAGGAACCTCCAGGAACCTCCACGAAAAGCCACGTACCGCCAGAAACCGCCACGAACATCCACGAACCTCCGCAAAGCTCCACGAACCTCCACGAACCGCCACGAACCTCCGCGAACCTCCACGAATCGCCACGAACCTCCGCGAACCTCCGCTAACCTCCACGAACTGCCACGAACCGCCACGAACCTCCACGAACCTCCACAAACATCCACGAACCTCCACGAACCTCCGCGAACCTCCACGAACCTCCGCGAAGCTCCACAAACCTCCACGAACCGCCACGAACCTCCACGAACCTCCGCGAACCTCCGCGAACCTCCACGAATCGCCACGAACCTCCGCTAACCTCCACAAATCGCCACGAACCTGCACGAGCCGCCACAAACCTCCACGAACCTCCACGAACCTCCACGAACCTCCACGAACTGCCACAAACCGCCACAAACCTCCACGAACTGCCACAAACCGCCACAAACCTCCACGAACCTCCACGAACTGCCACAAACCTCCACGAACCTCCACGAACCTCCACAAACCTCCACAAACCCAGCCGACCTTCAGATCAGACGCCAACCGCGCAATCCCCCTCATACTGCACAACTTCTACATTTTATACGGACCTGGAATCTGAAACGACGACCGAACTGAATACAGATAACACTTCTGTTGTTGTTGTTTTTTCCATCTCGCAAAGACGTTTTTGGGCGCACGGGGGCTTAGGGTGTTAATATGTCGTAACTTTTGCCAGTCCAATCACTCATCAAATCATTTGGTTTCACCTTGTTTATCATCTACGAGCTTGAATTTTCCGAGTCTTGTCCCACTTTTTCCACAATTCGACGGCTGAACGAAGAACTTCCTGTGCATAGAGATGATAAAAGTCTACCTTAACCTAACCGTGCCCCATCTGCACACGCGAGTTCTGTCCTCGAAGGCAAAACAAAACACTGCAGACTTTCAATCCGTCCTCATCTTAATATTTGAATGTGGCTCCGGGAGATTTGGCGGTTGCCGTGGGGGCCGTCGCCGTCGCCATCAATAATTCAGCGACGTTTTTGAATATACAACAAACCTGCAACAACAGCACTCAATTATTTAGAGTCGGACCGCACGCCCCGACGTAAACCGGCTGTCAAAACAGTGTGAGCGCGTCTTCATCGGCGGTGCAGCTGGAGCGAGCAGGCTTCAGCGCGGCCGTGCGAAGACAATCGATCGGCCGCCGCGGCGCTCTGGCCTCGCGCTCCGGCTGATGCGAGTGAGCGATAGTGTTTACGCTCCAATCATTACGCCGCTTTTCTCTCCTTTCAGAGCGAGTACGATACGAGCGTTCTGTAAATATGTCCACGAATCCAGGTCAAAGTCGCTTAATAATGCAAATGTAAAGACTATTGAAGGTGAGTTTGCATGCCTCTGTCACTTCAGGTGGACTGTAGCGGGAATTGAAAACAAACAAATGGCATTTTGATTTTCTGTGAACATTCAGACTTTGGAGGAAATAATTAAGATGTTTTAATGTTTTAAGGACACAGATTAAAAGTGTGTCTTTTATTAAGTTTGAAAGCCGTTTTTCTTTGTTGCATCAGATAGAAATTGCAAAAGAAATATTTATGTGTTTTGTAAATTATGTTGGTTTTTTTTACCATAATTTGTCATTGTCCATGTTTTTTTCTCCTTTAGTAAAATGTATTTATTTGATAAGGACAGAGCAATTACAAGCTTTAAAGTTCATATGACATTAATTATGACTTGGTTTGGTTTTACTTCTGTTAAGTTGCAGTTTGTGAAGAAATGTTTAAGAGTTTACAGTTTACACTGACACACTTTTCTGATAGTTTAAACTGTCGTTCGACTAAATAAAGGTGTTTTATGGTATTATTGTGTGTCAGACCAGAGCTGTTGTGTCATTTATGTGGATTTTGGCTCTTGTTTACAGTCTGGTTGCTAGGTAACGGCTGTGGAATTACCTCTATCTATGAAAAACTTGCAAAATGTTTGGTAAAATCTGAAATATAATTGTGTTCATTGAGTTTTAGGGAAAAGTGTTGACTTGAACAACAACAACAAATTATAATAATACACTGGAAAAGTGCCCATCTAAAATAATATGATAAAAAAGTGCTTGAAATAAGTAGTATTTATCTCGTTTGTTTGTTTTGTTCACTACCTGAAAGTAAGATTGCCAAAGGAACAAGCATAAAACGTATTTTTTTACATAAAAAACAAAATATTCTTGCTTGAAAAATTAGGGGGGAAAAAACTACACTTAAAATAATAACAACATTTTTTTTTTTAAATGGCACATATAAAAAAATCAAGATAAATTCTCCAACTTCTTCCATCACGTTTTAACTTATTGTCTGGTTTAAGATTTGTGAGCGACAGGAACGAGTTAAAAAGGTTTAAATACCTTATTTCACTGTTTGAAAATGATGCATCTCAACAACAAAACCTGCATTTCACTCAGAATGATCATGTTTGCAACGCTGTAAACAAAAACATTCAAAAGAACGTAACAAAGTGACGTGGAACATCAGAGAAACTGGAATCACAACATAAACATAAAAACACATCAGATCCGTTTGAACACATTTACATTTGAGATGCAATTTGAGTTTCCGAGGCCCAAACTGCAAAACGTGCTCATGAACACCTAGATACATCTGCAGTCTAAATATGTCCTTCAACATTGCAGCGTTAACTGTAAATTCTGTAATTTTTTTTGGTTTGTTTTCAGCACAATTTCTGCACATTCGCCTGACATCACCCTTCCATTCTCAGCTTGGCAGGAGAAAATTATCCACGACGGCGGTAAAACTGATGAAACATACACGCAGGTGGACAGATACAGCTTGTGCGGGGGGAAAAACAAAAACGCCAACGGGGAAAGACAAAAAACGCCGACGGGGAAAAACAAAAACGCGACCCGAACGCAGCGTGAGTAAACACGCTTGAGCGCCGACGGTTTCGTGATGAAAGCCCACGATTTAAGCACAAAAAACAATGCGCCTTTTCAGACACGCGCTCGAGCTAATTGGGTAATAGAAATCTCGTCGTGTCCCGAGCGGGCGCGGGAAACGTGCCGAAAAGAGTCCCGCGGGCCTCAACGCCGGGCGCGCAAACAACGGCCGGTATTAGGCTTTTGTAATTAAAGTGGAATTGAGAGCGAGCGCGAGTCGTCCGTCGGGGGCTTCGCTTTTGTGGTCGCGGTTATTACGATGTCGGGCACGTTCTTAAAGCGAGTTCGCCGAAGTCCCCGGAGTTTTGTTCCGAGCGATATTAGAATTTTTTCAAGACGCAAATGGGACAAAACGTTCCCGGGAGTCGATCCGCAATCTGATTCACTGAGGGATTTAATCATCGATAATTGTCGATGTGCCGCATGCTAGGAAAAGAGTTTGTGCAGATGTCGTGTGGTCATTAATAAATAATTGTGATTGTCAATGGAAGTCAATGGTCAATGTTTATATTTTAAGACATTTTACGTACATTTTGCAGAGTAAAAATGAAGAAAATGTAGCATATTTTGGTATTTGTTATATTTTATTGATAAGGATGAGAGAAATTGGTCAGATTTATATAGTGCTTTTCTTCCTCAGTCAAAGCACTTTATATCAAGGTCCAACAACACTATGTGAGACGCGTGAGTGAGATTTGAATGTTCTGGTCAGTAGAAGAACACTCTGCGCAGATTTAGTTACTCTTACTAATAAAGAATTTTGGAGCTACTGTTTCCAAGTAATTTATTAAATGTGTAAGTTTAGAATGGGTGAAATAAATAAAAGTGCTGTACAGGCGCTTGTGTTGTCAAAAGGTTCCTGGTCTGACTGGAAAGTACTTGCCCCAGAACAGGAGCCAAAATGTGGCCCTTGTAACCCTAGTTCCTACTCTGTGCGAAATGCATCAAATGGGGACTGGAACTAAAAAGGTATCAGGAACTAAAGAAAGTTCCTACAGTGTGAAAACCCCTACTACCAAGTACGTTTTTAGACCTAAACCGCACTGAGGGCGCAGAAACCGCATCAAAATTGGGATAAAATCTAGGGCTAAACCTGAACTAGACCAGGACCAAACCAGGACTAAACCAGCTCTAAACCAGTACCAAACTAGGACCAAACCAGGACTAAATCAGGACTAAACCAGGTCTGAACCAGGACTAAACCAGGACTAAATCAGGACTAATTGAGGACTAAACCAGCTCTAAACCAGGACCAAACCAGAACTAAACCAGCTCTAAACCAGTACCAAACTAGGACCAAACCAGGACTAAACCAGGACTAATCCAGGACTAAACCAGGACCAAACCAGAACTAAATCAGGACTAAACCAGGTCTGAACCAGGACTAAACCAGGACTAAACCAGGTCGAAACCAGGTCTAAACCAGCAATAAACCAGGTCTAAACCAGGACAAAACCAGGACTAAATCAGCTCTAAACCAGGACTAAACCAGAACTAAACCAGGACTAAACCAGGACCAAACCAGAACTAAATCAGGACTAAACCAGGTCTGAACCAGGACTAAACCAGGACTAAACCAGGTCGAAACCAGGTCGAAACCAGCAATAAACCAGGTCTAAACCAGGACAAAACCAGGACTAAATCAGGTCTAAACCAGGTCTAAACCAGGTCTAAACCAGGACAAAACCAGGACTAAATCAGCTCTAAACCAGGACTAAACCAGAACTAAACCAGGACTAAACCAGCTCTAAACCAGCTGACGGAAGGTTTATCTTGAATGTGAACCACAGGACACAGTTCCACATCCACTCGTACTCATTAATCCCCTGCAGTCCCACACCACACAAACATTATGTTATGTCAAAGATAACATCTTGTACTCCACTACCTCGTATTGTATTACAACTTGTTTTACTTGTACTTTACAGACCATTTAAAAGTGTCCAAACAAATATTCGTGAATGAGGCATAAAGCGGGACACGATGTGATATAAATGCAGGAATTAACCTCAAATATTACGGCTTTGGCAAAGGAAAGCCCCGAGCAACATTTAAGTATCTGCCTCAGGGCAAAGTTCAGAAACATTTACAACACATATAGACGCAAACTAACTCAAAAGAAAAGAAGTAATATGCCACGTCTTTAGCGCTTGGATCTGATCTGTTAATTGTAGAAAATACTTTATGGACGACTTCACTTTTTTTCCGGTTTCCTCCATTTTTCGATCTAAATGTTCTGCTACAGCACTTTAAAGGCTCTATTTGTCATTAAAACCTTATCGTATGTCGTGTATAACGTGCGATCTTCACTGCGTCCGACTGATTTGCCTAAAGCTCGAGTCCAAACACACAGAAGAGTCGTGTTTTGCGGTGGCGTTCTCGTACCAGTGGTCCCGGTCGGCGTCGCAGTTGCAGTAGTGGGACGGGTCGAGGCAGGTGTGCTGAAGCCCGCACGAACACTGTCGGCTCCCCGGCACGGCCCCGCCCCAAAACAGCTGCTCCCGTCCTGCGCCGGGACCGCCCACCCACCAGCTGAACGGAGCGCCATCTGAGGGAAGACAAGGGAGAGACGGAGAAAGGGGTGGGAGAAAACCTGTGGGAACGTGTGAGCGAGGGTCCGAGAGGCAATAAAAAGACAGTATGTGGCTGCTTCTGGCAGGAAGGGCATCTGGCACAAATAACCCTGTGAACTGTTCAGAAAAGGTGTACCAGTAGGGATGTGACGATCACTGTGAGAGGAAACATCACAACTTAACGACTGTTCAGAAGACGACAAAATCAACGCGAAATCCTCAATACTTGACCAGCGTTATGACGTTAAACGTTATTATCGCCATGTAAAACTCACTGTACATTTGGGTGCACATTTTCAGGCCCAGATTGAATGGAAATGACATAATGTATCTTCTAAAATAGTCACGATTATTAGTTTTCAGTTCTTACGACTACATTGTGACCTGGTTATAGATAAACCGGTAAATCTTGGCATCCCTGTGTACCACTGCGGTCGTCGTGGCGATACCGAGAGACGACGGCGACGAGAAACAGGGGCCGTGAGAAGCTGGAGAAACAGCGAGGGCTCAGAGAGGAGCTGGAGAAGTCGTGGAGCCCGTGATCATAGGGAGAATTCCGGGCTGTGACCCCCCAAACCCGAGGAGCGACCCCTGGGACCCTCGTGACCATAAACGAGAGTTAGATTGAGCAGTAAATCTGAAAGCTTTGCCTTTCGAATCTTCCATATCAGCCCCCAAATATTGGCACAGCTTAAAAACCATCTGCTGCGACAAACACTGGAAATAAGTATGGAATTGGCAGTGGAAATAACCCATATTAGTCAGAAAAGTCGATGAAAATTTGTGATCGCCGCAGCAGTACTTCACTCGGGTCTTTCTTCTTTTTTACATGAACGGGAGTCACCGCAGTCACGTCCCCGTCGCCCTCGCTTTAGCGGCTGGCATAAAAGACACGGTAAATAAGACTTTGGAACAATAAACCCGGGCAGACTTCCGACGCCGTCACAACACAATCCCGCACCGCTCTGGGGAACAATCACTTCTCACACAACAAAAGGGTTGAACTCCGGCGCGGAGACGACAGCACGCGGCAGCACATCTCCTCCACCTCCTCCACCTCCTCCACCTCAACTCCAGACTGTCTTTTCGCACCTAAATCAACAACAAAAGAACTTAGCGAGGCAAATGAGCGAGGACGTTCTCGAAGAGGAGGTCGTGATTTTGGACGGACGGCATGAGACAGCAGAACTTTGTGTTTGGAAGACATATCCAAACAGAAAATGCACAAATGTTTGTTTGTCAGTGTTTGTCAGGCATTAGGTGCATAAACTTGGCTTATTAACCTCAAGGTTTGAAGACATTTCCCCTGAAAACAACTGTTCCAGCACTTTATTTATACAAAATATTCTGATATACTTTGTGCCAGTCTTTTGTTGTTTTTTTCATGTGGAAATTAAAAAGTAATTACAGATATATTCACCATAAACCATCAGGGGAAAAGTACTGTTCTGAAAATTTCCCACAATGCGCTTTGAAAATGCATTTTCAGAGTCGTAAAAAACAAAATTAGACAGCAACAAGTCTTTAAATGGACATGATCTGACTGAATAAATTAAAGAGGTGTTTTAACAAAGCACTGTCAACCTGAACAACTGTTTAACAAAGTGTTTGGGTGTCTAACATTAGCCACTTTAGCTTAGCTTTAGCTCTTAAAACCACATGAAGCTGAATATTCCAGTTTGTCTACAAAAGTCTCAAAACAAAGGGTTCTTTCTCTTCTGTAACATCCCCAAAGACCCCGTGTGTCCAGACATGTGTGACTGTGGTCAGGAGGGACCAGTGGACTTAAAGAAACCACTCCAGACTGACTGTTTGTTTCAGGTCTTTAGCAGCTAATGCTAATGCTACCTTACATATTATTGTGTTACTACTTACAGACAGTTTTAACGAGCCTCGTTTCCAACTGTCCGGGTGTGATATTTTAGGATCAGACACAAAGTACTTTCTGACAGTCGAGCGGCAAAAAAAATAAATTGATTAAAAGATAAAAACACCCTGTGACTGGACCTGTAACTCATCACTCGTCTCCACGGAGACAGACAAGTTTAATGCCATACTATGGAAAATGCCAAGCAAAGAAATAATGTCTTTATCAATAAAAGCAGAGGACAACACATAATACGGACAATGTACTTTTTTTGAGCCTTTATCATACAAAAACAAACATGGAGTTGTATTTAGCTTCACCCACACTTCGACAAATCCTGTTGAAAATATAAAATTAAACTCAAATTTCTCACATTTGTGAACTCATAGGTAGATATTCTGAGCTTTTTAAGTTCATGAATCATCACCAGACTCATTTGGAGCACTTCTGACATCAAACCACGTCCAGCAGGGGCAAGCTAGCTTTTGTTTACTACCCCAATTTCAATACATACATTGTTTTAAATGTTTAAAAAAGGAGATACCAATCCAAATGCACTCAAGGGCATGTTTACAGGCCAATAACACCACAAGTAGGCTTAACATGTGTCCTTTAAATACAGCAAACGTCCAGCGCAACATCGAGAACCGCCAAAGAAAAGAAGCGAGCGTTCGGCGTACGTTCAGCACAGGTTGAGACGCCGGCCGCGCTGAATAGACTTCAGCCACATCCCTCCACACCACCCGTCCGCACATAAATGAATCATTCGCGAAGCCTTCAGCGAGCGAGGCGATGCTGCAACACGCTCGCGATATTACGCCGCCGTCACCTTTGTATAAACCGCGCGGACGTGGATTCTGTTTCCTCGCTCCGACCAAACGCTGCCGCTCTGACCTCGGCGGGTGGAGAAGTCGGCGATGCGGTGAAGGCGGAGGACGGTGCGAATGAGGCAAGACACTGTAACTGACGAGTTTGGTAAGAAATATAGCAACAAAATGTATCACAATTGATGTAAACACAGCATATCTTTGAATTGCAGTGAAGAGGTAACTGTATATGACTCACAGGGAAGTGCAGTGTGTTGGAGAAACTGGCGGAACCAGGATGTAAACCACTATCACGTGTTTTTGAAGTGTCCAGTCGTTCGGTACCGTTTTTTGACATTGCCATCCCACTTTATTTAAGAACACAATGTATTTCGGGTTCAAAACTCCTGCCGTGGACACAATAAATGGATACGTTTGGAGTTTCGTGTTTTTGGTGGAAGGAAAATGGGCGGCAACAAAGAAGTTGAGGACACAAACGTCGTAAACGATCGAGGACTGGACCGACATCGTGACGGACATCGAGGTGCAGACTTGACTTCACTTGGAAATGGACAAATTTGGCCGACTTTGGACCAAATCTAACTTTTATTTGAATTTAAATATGCTGTGTTTTTGTGTGTTTACTTGAAATCTACTAGTGTTTTATTTTTATTTATTTTTTATTGAGAAAAACAAAAAACCCAGACCAATCAAAACTTGTGTGGAAATAAAGATACAGTAACAGCAACAACAACGTCAGGAAAAAAAAAAAAAAGTCAAAAAGAAATCAAAAAAGAAAAACAAAGAACAGACAGGGCGGGACCAGAGAAAATAAAAATAAGTGTATATTATTTGAGATGACTAATGCATCCAGATGAAAATAAAGTGCAGGGTTAAATCACACCATGTCCAAAATTTGAGTCCCATTTAGTCCAGCTTATGTCAAATTTGTTCATTTGTGTGATTTATGTGATTTTTTCCATTTTCCGTACGTCCATTACGATGTTTGTCCAGTCCTTTACTGTTGGTGCCGCTTGTGTCATCCATTTTTTTGCGATGGTCTTTTTCTTTTCCTGGGCATTTGTGGCCCTCGCCATGTTTTAATCCGGCCCATAAAAAGATTTTGGTTTCTATTTTTTAACCGATAACAAAATAAAGATGACATGAAATCAATTAAATGATAGATTCAATAGCCTATTTTTCAATAGCCTCGTTTTTTTGTCACGCCGGCCCTCCGCTTCTTGCCTGGATTCGAAAATGACCCTCGGAGGAAAATAATGGCCCACACCTGCTCCAGAGATATCCATTCTTATGGTCTACGGCAGGAGTTCTGAGACGCAAATACATGATTCTAAAATCAAATGGGACGGTAGTGTTAAAGATTGTCTGCATTGCCTTTTTCATTTCTGCACTCGTGTTTTCTTTTAATTTAATCTCTCTGGTAGTTTTGTGTTCTGCTCTTTTTGTCTTGTGTATCATCTTTTTGTTGATAAATCTGAACAAATCTGAAATGTATACTGTATATATAAAAATAACTAAATTAAAGTCATCTGCTTCTTCTGTAGAACTACAAGTCATTTTTACTAAACAAGCACATTTATACATTATATTCTGCTCACCCGTATCGCCCGGTCTTCCTGAAGAAATACTGCGTCTGTTGTTTCATTATTACCGAGTATAAGTACTTTGAACAAACTAAGATTACAAACAACCAGCTCTAAACCAGGACCAAACTAGAACTAAATCTGGACTAATCCAGGACTAAACCAGATCTAAACCAGGACTAAACCTGGACTAAACCAGATCTAAACAAGGACTAAACCAGGACTAAACCAGGACTAAACCTGGTCTAAACCAGGACTAAACCAGATCTAAACCAGGACTAAACTTGGTCTAAACCAGGTCTAAACCAGGTCTAAACCAGGACTAAACCAGATCTAAACCAGGACTAAACCAGGTCTAAACCAGGTCTTTTAATCTATTCTCTCTGGTAGTTTTGTGTTCTGTTCTTTTTGTCTTGTGTATGATCTTTTTGTTGATGAATCAGAAAAATATAAAATGTATACTGTATATATAAAAAAGAACTAAATTAAAGTCATCTGCTTCTTCTGTAGAACTACAAGTCATTTTTACTAAACAAGCACATTTATACATTATATTCTGCTCGCCCGTATCGCCCGGTCTTCCTGAATCGATACTGGGTCTGTATTACAGAGTATAAGTACTTTGAACAAACTAAGATTACACTTTTTCTGGGACGCAATGCTGATTTTTACCTCGTCCAAAAACTGGTCCAAAACCTTTAAACGATCGTCAACAGACTGCAAACACGAACAGATTGCTGTTTACCTCTCAGATTAAATTAGTGAAACTTAATTGAACAGATTGTTGACTATTGTTCTGTCTTTGGGGAAAACAGGCAATCGTTTTGGAGTAAAACTCTCCGCGCGGCTGCGAAACATTGTTAAGCCGCGTATTAAGGTGAACAATGGAAAACCGGCAAACAACGGCAGATGCCAAACCGGCTGAGACGTCGCTGCAAAGATGAAGTCACACCAATCGAGACTGTTGCAGAAACAGAACCGACTCCGTCATATAAAACGTAACCGACGCTTTAATTAGTTTGTAAAGTCGCCGCTTTCTCTCCAATCGCTCCGAGTGCCGAGCGCCTCCTAAACGCTCCGAATGTAATCACAAAACTGCGATGGGCAAATATTAAAATGTCCTCGGTTTGTCATGTTTAATAAGTCGTTTCTTCGGGCGGTTCCCGGTGACGACGGGTCCGAAGTAAACGGAGCGGAACCGTTCGTCTGCAGCGGCGTGATAAAGACGCACCGGGACGAGCGGCGAGCGGATACGATGGCCCCGCGGCGATAAACTCACTCCTGCAGCTGATCTTCTGGAGGAGTTTTACAAGCGTTTCAATAAACTCTGCAGAGACGCTTCAGCGACACGCGGTGCTCACGAGAAACTTGTTTATTAGGTTTTCACCATGTTGTGTACTTAAATAGAAGTTATGCAGAAAGCAGCGAGTGTCATGTTCTTCTGTAAGAGCTCAAAGCACAACTAAAAGTGAAAGAGTTGCTTCAGTCTAATAACAAATATAAGTATTTAAGTCATATTTGTAGCTGACCTCTAAAACAAAATCAGGTAAGTTGTAGAAAACCTGATTAACAACAAGAACACTGCTTACGCTCACATGTATCATTGATACAGACTTTGGCCATGTTTTTTACAAAAGAAAACTCTTCTTTAAACAGAAAAGAATGTGTATGGCTAGCAGCAGGGTTTCTATGGCCTATTGCAGGGCTGGCAGGGTAACAAAGAAGATTAGTTTAAGGTGAAACTCAGTGTAAACAAAAACAACGACAGGACAGGCTGTTATCAGGAGGCTCCGCCCGGTGGGACGAGGGTCTGTAGCAGGGTCCACACCTTTTCAGCTCGTGAGATGCTTCTACATTATGCAAAGCCCCATGATCCACCAATGATTCATATGATCATGTATTTTTTTTTACTTTTTTGAGTTTTTATTACTTTTTAAACATATTGAGGCTATAACAACACAATATACGGCAACTGTAAAGGCCCAATAATAACTTTGTGTTTAAAAACCTGCTCAAAATAAATACAAATGAACTTTAATACAGCTGACTATATTCAAACAAAAATATAGTGCCACTTCTAAATAATAGAAGTTTAAGCTTATCATTACCCCACATTCAGCTCTCTACTAATTATATCAGTTATTAGTGAGACGAGCTCCATGGTAACACTCAAATCAAATCAAATCAAATCAATTATTTTTGTAAGGCCCAAAATCACAACAACAGTCGCCTCTGAGGGCCACAGGGAGAAATGAATCAACAATGTCTGTGGTGGCGATGGAGTCAGACAATGTCTGTGGTGGCGAGGGACGATGTCCCAGGGTCCTCTGTCCTTAGACTCTCCTTCTCGGCCAGGAAAAACTACAAAAAAAACCTCTTTGGGAAAAAAGCGTAGAAACCTGGAGGAGTTCCAGTGAAGGAGAGATCCGACTCTCACAGACGGACAGACACTCAGGGGAAAGAGCTTGAGACTTTGAGTTGTCCCATATGAATCCTTAAAATTTGAATAAAATAATGAGTCGACTAATGCACTAAAATTAGCGCTAAGAATGTGCTCCGCCACGTGTGTTGTGTGATGTCTTTGTCAAACAGTTGTGTCATAGTCTGATGCTGTTCGAATGAATTGCCATCTACAAAATCTGAAACGAAAACAGCTGTAGTTGTCACCCCATGTGTTTGTGTGAAAGGTGTCCCTCAGGTAAAGCTCCTCCTGATGGACCCTCTACTGTTTACCATCAACATGCCTCTCCATCTCCTGTCATAATTCACAAAAATGTCTAAAAATTCCGACTTTTCAGTCAAATCACGCATTCTGGGATAAAAATAACAAATCCAATTCTCTAAATGTCAATAGTCCTTTTATAGAGCATTGCACCTGGCCTTTATAACAAGTCCCTCGATCTCAATTTTACTGATATTGGCTTCTGCTTTGAAATGGGAATTGCCAAGATCCAGTAAATTGTTTCAGAATTACGGGTCTGACTATGAAAAATTGTAAACTATAAAGACGTGAAGATCCAATGACTCTATTCGGACTGTTAAGACCCAACAAATGCTCCATCTTCTCACCGTCAGTCCATTCCTCCACCAGCAGCTTTACTCCGCCTCATATTTACCAGAACAAAGATACGATAATTGTCTGCGCAACAGCTCGTTACTACAATTATACGAGTAATTCCCACAAACAAAGTCCAAAACTACAAAGTGTCAGCCGCACAAAGAGCCCAGACGTTCGTTTGCGCTCCACAAGGTGAACTGGGGGAAGGGGGCGGGTCCCGTTTCTATTGGCTGACGTACCTGGGGTGTTGAGGAGGCGGGACTTCCTGCAGTAGTAGGCCAGCTCCTGCTCGCAGTGCTCCGATTGGTTGATGACGCCCATGAGCTGCTCCTCGTCCGAGCCGTAGTCGAAGTGGGCGTTGTGCTGCGGTTCCCATGGCGACGGGCTCACCCTGGTCAGCTCCGTGTTGTTGTGCTGGAGCACCATCCACGCCCGGTCGTCTGCACGCGACACATTTATCACGGTATGTACGTTAGACTTGTACGACATGAGGAAATACATGCAATATTTCATAACTACACGTATAAGAACTTAACGGAACAATCCTTTTGGCCGTCAGTATTTATCGTAGACTCTTCTTCTTTGTACTTGTGGAGGATATATTGTTATTTTTCTGTACGATGATAATATTTGAGCAGTTAAACTTAATTGTTTCATTATATTAAACTATTAGACTATAATTCGCGCCTTTTTTCTTAGTTTGGCTTACAATTCATACTACGGAGCGACTTATATGTGATATTAGTAACACATATTATATAATTTTGTTTGTAATATTTACACTGACAACCACAAGAGGGCGCTCTAGGCTCTAAGCGACGCAGAAGAAGAATCTGCACTTCCTCTACCTCTGGAGTTTGTGGAGTTGTTTAGAAGTGACACAGAGGAAGAAGAATTCAATGGATTTAGTGATTTGGGGTAAAACTGATGCTTTGGTAAACTTGTTAGCATGTTCTTTATGCTATAGTTATCTGAATAACTGTTAATAAGATAAGATAAGATAAGATATTCCTTTATTGTCCCACATGGGGAAATTTCATTGGTACAACGCAGGAAGATACAGAGGTAGATCCAGAAGAAAAGAACAGATCACTTATAGGAAGTTTGAAAACACTTTCAGTAGAAGATCTTCTATAAACAAAAACTCCCATAGACAAACAAATAATAAATACCATTGCGTGTGATCACGACAGTAATTGCACATGAATATGTGTCACGACGGCACATAGATTGCACATGAATTTCACAGTAATTGCACATGAATCACGACAGTAATTGCACATATGACAGAATTGCACATGGTTAGGTCAGTATGTCGAGTGTTCAGGACTAACAGTGTTTGTTATAAAGTCTGACAGCAGCAGGAAGGAAAGACCTGCGAAACCTTTCCTTCGCACATCGAGGGTGGATCAGTCTCTCACTGAAGCTGCTCTCCAGAGCGGACAGAGTGTCCTGCAGGGGGCGACACTCATGGTAATATGTTACGTTAACATACCAGACACTTACCACAGTTCGTTGTCTGTGCGTCATGTAGCAGAAGGTGATAGCGTTAGCATACTACACCTTTATCAAATACATTTCTTATGCTCCAGTGCGAATTATATGTTTTTTTCTTCTCTATTATGCATTTTTTGGCTGGTGCGACTTATACTCTGGAAAATATGTTTTATTCTGCGATTTATTAATTACCGTTCATGTTATAGTTTATTCTCTATACATTTTTGTCAGCAATAAACAGGTATCGCACCTTAAAATCTGTTATCGTGACCGGGTTAAAGGCTCATTTATGCTACATTTCTGTACGATAACAGTAGCTACTTTTATACTTCCAACCGTTTCTAATGTAAAGGCTGTATTCTGGTATATAATCACCAGAGGGCGCAGACAGTATGTTGGATTGTGATTGATCAAAACAGAAGAAAAAGTGCAACGAGAAAAACAAACATGGAGGCGCCAACAACAGTTTTTAGAGCTGTGTTTGTTTGTTTTACAGCTTGTTCTGGCGACTTATTAAAAAGTTGAGCTTCCACTGCTTTGCTCACTACTGTTCCCAGTGGTCAGCACATGTACAGCTCCATGAATACACTTTCATATAATCTGTGAGCAAAACTGTGACAAAACAACGCAGAGCGTCACTAATGTAGAGCATAAATGAGCCTCCAAAAGTCCTTCCATTCACAATTTTTATTTAATCATAATTTCTACCTGTTCCCTGGACGTGAGCAGCAGAACCTTCAAAGTGTCACTTAAATTTGCTTTTTTTATCCAAGTAAACTGCATGTTTAATTATTTTTTTCAAACTCTTTATTAATTTAGGGCAGTAGCTATTAATAAAGTCTTCTAATATGTGTGTAAATCCCTTGAATCAAAGTCTCTTTTTGCCTCACAATGACTCCACCAGGGTTAATTATATTTGAACTCCAGGGTTAATTATATTTGAACGCTCGTGCATCAGTCCAGTAGCTTGATATAAATGAGATATTTCAGATTGAATAACAGCGATTAGCGGAGGTAAAAAGCAGGTTTACGGTTCGCATTCTAGCCTTGGTGCTGCACTGACTGTAAAAATAAATATCTACAAACAAATGTAGCATGTGGTTCATAGTTCACTGTTCTAACGGCCGATGGATGAACTGGTCATTGATGAGTTTGTGAACCCAATTAAAACTGTTCTTCTCTGATCCCGACACTTTGAAAGGATGACGTCGTGGATGAATATTGTTTACGTGCGGATCTTTGTTGATTTAATCAAGCGAGAAAAAGATCAGTGTCAACGTTTGACAGATGTCTGATGTTTGGACCTGGTTTTCCGGTTACCCCCCACGAGGTAGTCCTTAGGTTCACTGGTCCGAAGGTTCACTGGTCCGAAGGTTCTCTAGTCCGAAAGTTCCTCATCGGCTAAAGTGAACGTGCATCGGCATCGGGATGTAGTCAGTCTGTAAAATGCGCACGAAGCACGAAGACACGCACTGGGGCTCGTCACAACGTTGTATACCAGCTGCTCACAGGTGGCACCGCAAGTTGTACTGTGTATATAAAAATAACAAGGGAACATCTCGAATCCTCCGCTTTATGCCTTCATTTGATCATAAGAAATATGTGTGATCAGAATCCTCCACTCTATGCCTTCATTTGATCAAAGTATAGAAATGATACATGTATATGCTCACTACGATGATATCTGCCTGAAGAGTGGGTCCAGCTCGACTCAGACGGTCCCTCTTCTGCCTGAAGAGTGGGTCCAGCTCGCCTCAGTCGGTCCCTCATCTGCCTGAAGAGTGGGTCCAGCTCGACTCAGACGGTCCCTCTTCTGCCTGAAGAGTGGGTCCAGCTCGCCTCCGACGGTCCCTCATCTGCCTGAAGAGTGGGTCCAGCTCGCCTCCGACGGTCCCTCTTCTGCCTGAAGAGTGGGTCCAGCTCGACTCAGACGGTCCCTCTTCTGCCTGAAGAGTGGGTCCAGCTCGACTCAGTCGGTCCCTCATCTGCCTGAAGAGTGGGTCCAGCTCGACTCAGTCGGTCCCTCATCTGCCTGAAGAGTGGGTCCAGCTCGACTCAGTCGGTCCCTCATCTGCCTGAAGAGTGGGTCCAGCTCCAGTCTCCCTCGTGTCCGTCTGTGAGAGTCGGATCTCTCCTTCACTGGAACTCCTCCAGGTTTCTACGCTTTTTTCCCAAAGAGGTTTTTTTTGTAGTTTTTCCTGGCCGAGAAGGAGAGTCTAAGGACAGAGGACCCTGGGACATCGTCCCTCGCCACCACAGACATTGTCTGACTCCATCGCCACCACAGACATTGTTGATTCATTTCTCCCTGTGGCCCTCAGAGGCAACTGTTGTTGTGATTTTGGGCCTTACAAAAATAAATTGATTTGATTTGATTTGATATATAGACACGCGTGATCTGATCACCGTAGGATTGGTAGTCAAAAAGGAAATTCAGCTCGCCAAGACGGGAGTGTCTACAGAGCCGCGGCGCGCGGCCGAAACTGCTGGTCTATTTGAGTTAATTCATTCATTAATTATACGATAAGGAGCTCAGGCTATGTACAGAAACAAGTCGGTTATGGAAAATACGTGAGTTTAATCATAAAAAGTGCATCAACACTAGAAAAGTCCAAAAAGCAGTGTGTGGGGCAAAGGGAGGCGAGTAGAGCCCGCTGCACGGACACACAGCTTTGGTGAGGAGAGCCGCGAGTAGAGCCCACTGCGCAGACTCACACCTTCGGACTCGCGAACCTTCGGACTAATAAACCTTCGGACATGTGAACCTTAAAATTTTGGTGAAATTTTTAAAATTTCGATGAAATTTTTAAAATTTCGGTGAAATTTATAAAATTTTGGTGAAATTTCGGACACGTGAACCTTCGGACTAATAAACCTTCGGACATGTGAACCTTAAAATTTCGGTGAAATTTATAAAATCTCGGTGAAATTTCGGACACGTGAACCTTCGGACCAGTAAACCTTCGGACTCGTGGGCAGCCACCGGTTTTCCGCTTCATATCTCTGTAATTAACCATAAAGCATCAACGCACAAAGTCCACTCTGTCAGCGCAAATAAATTGATAAAAATGGAAGGAAAAGTGCCACTAGAGAAACAAACATGGAGGCGCAGTTTGTAGAGCTGCCTTTATTTGTTTTGCAGCTTGTTCTGGCGACTTATTAAAAGGTTGAGCTTCCAGTGGTGGGCTCACTACTGTCCCCAGTGGTCAGCACATGTACAGCTCCGTGAATACACAAAACTGAGCCTTAAGTCCTCCCATTCACAATGTTCATCTAATAATCATTTTCTACCTTTTTTCCCTGGACGTGAGCAGCAGCAGAACCTTCAAAGTGTAAATCAAATTAACTTTTTTATTTAAGTAAAATGTTTAATCTTTTTGAACTACAAAAAGAGAAACCACTTTAGATTCAGACAGTACGGTACGGTTGGACGATTTTGGAGAATATCTAACGTTGTGGTTGCAATTCAGTTCGCAATTTATGTTGTTTTATTAGGATTCTGTTCACAGTTCACATCTTTAACAAACTTATGAGAAAAAATGAACTGATAAGCTTTTCCGAACATGTTTGTGGACATCTAAACTACAGGGTCACCACGTTTTATTTTATCATAATAAGACAGGATAACATGTTGTTTGCAAAGGAAATTATGTTAAACGCTAAATGTTTCCAGTCCTCTACCAAATATTTGGTGCCATTTTTTAACTTCATGACGTGTTTGTGGAGTTTGTGGAGATCTGAACCGCTCACACGAATAAACGGTTGGAAGGAGAACAGTCGTCTCACCCGTCATGTTGCAGAAGACCAGCTGAGGCTTGATGGGGCCGCTGCCGTCCACGTCGATGTGGTAATGTCCCGTGGCGTTCCCTCGGTGTTTGTACGCCTCACACGACGGTTCGTACGCCGCTGGAGCAGGAGGACAACGACAAGACAATCAAACTCCACTTTGCATATTCGCCACACAAACGATCGTCCAGGTGATAAGGACTTTCTATTGAGTGAACAGCCGCAATCTGAGGAACAAAAATGGAGGCTAAATTAAAACACTCCCGGGAGGATAGGTTTATTGTTGCATATGAAGCGAGTCAATAGTTAATTAAATGCATCATAATGTCACGAGATACACGGCGAGTTCTGCACAAATACAGAGCGAGGCCTGAATGTTCTTTTCTACCGATTTTTGAATATACAGCGCTTATCAGAATCAACTTTCTCCACATTTTGTTATGTTGAAGCCTCAAACTTCTGCAAACAAAATCCAACAATGACACTGTGAAAGAAGGCGGTTTTGAGTCTTTACAAACAAACAAAAATAACACTCAAAAATAAAACTCAAACTTGAGCTCAGGTTTATCCAGGCTTTTAGATAGAGACACGTCTTCCCGTGTTTTGGACGGCGTATTTTAAAATGTGGACGGGCATTTCAAGTGCAGGGACGGCCATTTTATTAATACATCTTAGAAAAAAAGGAAATATTGTCATTAAATCGGGCCAGGAAGCGTTTGACAACTGTTTACAATTGAAAATTTGCATGCTGCGTGCTGATTGGTTGACAAAATTTGTGTGCTCTGATTGGCTGCCGAGCCGTGGTCCGGAGAATACCGAAGCTACTCGTTTTTTCGCCTAGTCGGCCCCCGTACCCCCGTAAATTATTTGGACGGGGGTGTTTTCAAAAAGCCTGGGTTTGTCGTTTTTCCGCTGATCGTTCTTGAGATGTTTCTACAACGTGTTTTGAGGCCACCTGTTGTAAATCCAGTTGATTGGACATGATTTGGAAAAGCACACACCTGTCTGTACAAGGTCCCACCATTAACAGTGTCAGAGCACAAACCGAGTCCAAGGAACTGTGTGTGGACCTCAGAGACAGGACCGTATCAAGGCACAGATCAGGGGAAGATACTGAAACATCTCTGCAGCAGTGAAGGTTCCTCTGAGCACTGTGGCCTCCATCATCCGGAAATGGAAAAAGATTGGAACCATCAAGACTTTTCTAGAGCTGGGCCCGGCCAAACTGAGCAATCGGGGGAGAAGTTTCTTAATCAAGGAGGCGACCGAGAACCTGACTCTCATCCAAAAGTCATTCTCAGTCTGATCAGATGGAGACTGCTGGACAAATGAGGAATTACACCGACCAGATTACACACAAAGTAGGACCTGTTTGAACCGTGAGCAAACGTTATTTCATTTTAGATACGAATTAGAGCGTCAAACAGGCGTCGCGCTAAAGGCTAACTGACGTCTGCTTCTGGTAACAATCTAATGACGCCGTGACGGGAAAACAATGGTCCAACTGCTGATGCACTCATTCGTATTTGCCATTCGGCCTTGGCCTTTCTCTGGATGAATCCAAACAACTATCGAATAAAAACACCACAAAGGCCGCTCGATTTGCATTTACTGAACATCCTCGTTTACACTAGTGAGGAGCAGATAAATGTCTTTGTGTTGATTAGAGAACAATGCTCAGATTACAGAGAAAAGGGCCTAATCCTGACGTAAAAGACATAAAAATATCTATTTACATGTATTTGCTGTAACATACCGTTGTTTTGTTGGACTAATACATGTATAAATGGCGCGGGCCAACCTGTGTGTACCCCGCGTAAACCCGTGGTGCCGGGGTAGCGTTGTTGGCATTTAAAATATGCACCCGTTGACTTTGAACTTTATTGAATTAAAAGTGCGAGGGCGGCGGCATAATCAGCAGAAGACGGTTCCCTCTGTATTTCTGTCACGAGCCGAACTTTTTCAATTATTGAACATATTTGATAATGGAGCTCAGATAAGGTCTTGTTTTTGCACAGATCATTCTCATTACAGAATTATAATGAGGTAATTAGAGAGTTTCGCGCAGCCAGCAGGTTAATGTCAGCTTTGCCTCATGTTTAATGCAGAGGATTGTTTCAATAAAAGAACGCGGCGCAATTGTTTATTTATCACAAACTTTGGTCGGGTTTTATACTCCCTGGATTTAGCCCAACTAAGTGTTATTCTCCTGTGTCCGGGAGAGTTTTATAGGTGCTCCAATCTGCCCTGATAAAGGTGCACCGTGTGATGATTTTGGAGTATTTCAGGGCAAATTACAGGTCAGATCAGTGCAGAGGCGAGTGTATAAATAGGTTTTGATGGCCTACTGTTTACTTGGAGCACCAGTTTGCACAATTTTCTCAAAAATATCTTTCCACAGAAGGAAAATACGACCAAAAAACTGTAAATCAGCAGTCAAACACGTTTTTAAAGGCGCTGTACCTTCACAGCTCCACAGGTATCCACACTTATGTATTCCCAGCGTCCTAAATATTCACCGCGAAGAGTTTGAAAGCCCTTTTCACAAGTTTCTAAGCCGTCCTGGGCAAAGCTAACATACAAGCTAATATACAGTAGCATGCTAGCGGCGCACTTCCTGCTTCTCGGAGAGTAAAACACTTTATATTTAGCTTTAATCTCAATGTCACCTGTATAAATGCTGTTACAATACATCTGTTTATGAACGTTATTTCATTTTAGATACAAATTAGAGCTACATGAGAAAAATCAGGTACAGTAACTTCTCTTTTTCACGTTTCAGAAATCATGTACAGCGCTTTGAACATGATGGCTAACATCTCAAAGCTAACAAAGAAAGAAAATTAGTTCTTAACATTGGCGGCAAAATAAATGCACATCTTCAAGATTGCGTACCTTAACCAAAAATACAAAAATATTAAAACAAAAGCCTGTGGTGGCGGCCCTCGGGACTCAGCTCTAGGGCCATAGAAGTATTACCCGTGGAGGAATAAGTAGTGGGAATAACTGTGTACAAAATAACCAGGCGCTCTACATCTTTTTTACTAAATCACATTGTTGGTCCCTTTAAACCACAATAACGTTTCAATTACACCTACAGTTCAGTCTGGGAATTGAACCCTCCACTTCCGATGTGCCTTTAGACCTAACTGCATTTAGAGCTGAGGCTAAAGCAATTCTTGGTCGATTATACATATTCTCTGAGCATTGATTAGTCGCTTAAAGGGAAAAAACTGTCAAAACTATAAAGTAACAACATATTTATATTGAAAATAACCATCAAACAGCAACATTTAATCATAAAAAGCCAGAATAAACTCAAGATTAACTCTCTAATCTCTCCAGCAAACGACTGTGGTCAATATAAATCTCTACTTTCAATAAAATCTCGTGTGGACTGATAAGAATCTTGGCCGCCGCTGTCATGGTTACGCCCTTTTGTGATTGACAGGCCGGTTAAAACGTGAAGCTCGGCATTCCGCTCCCTCCGTCGTCCTTTTCTCCACAAATGACTTCAAACCCAGCATTTATTACCAGTAAGTGTTTCTTATTACTTTGGATAACAAATGCCTCGCGTCTCCAGGGACGAGCGGCTGTTTTATGTTTCAAGAAGAAAAACATTGCCTTTTTATAAAACTGGAGGGGAGAAAAAAAGAGGCGTGTTTCGCAAAGGATGAAAGCAACAATTTCCACACCGTTTTCCACTTCAAACGAGGGGCCATCGCGCGCTCACCGGGACAAATTGCCAGTTAAAGTCGCACTGTGTAGCTTTCCCAGCGGAGGGCGAGCGCCGCAGTGTTCTGGGATTTTCTCGTTTCCAGGGGACGGTTCAAAGTGTGACGCGTTTGAGCGACGGAAACAGTTGTAAAACGAATATATGCGCAAGAGAGAGAGAGATCATATCTCCATGGCGATGAGCAGGTGGCAGAAAGGTTAAGCAGTGCGCCAGACCGAACAGGATATAAACAAATGAGGTTCAATGAAGATGAATGGAGAGAAAGATGGAATGGTTATGGTTTTGTCAAAGTAAAGTAAAAGTACAGCTAATGGAACTAGTAAGAAAGCATCACATACAAAAATCGACTTGAGTAAAAGTATTGCAGTTCGTGGTTTAAAATGTACTTTAAGAGTAAAAAGTCAAGTATTTTGTGCAGATTTTTGATCACTATTAAAGAGTAAAATGTTGTAAAATGTCGTAAAATGTTGTAAAATGTTGTAAAATGTTGTAAAATGTCGTAAAATGTCGTAAAATGTTGTAAAATAACGGAACGGACGGAAATGGCCGTAAAACGAATAAATGCGAGAGAGAGGGTTCCCGGTGCAAAGCAGTTGTATCTCCATGGCGACGAGCAGGTGGCAGAAAGGTTAGACAGTGCGCCAGACCGAACAGGATATAAACAAATGAGGTTCAATGAAGATGAAAGGAGAGAAAGATGGAGTAAGTAAAAGTACAGCTAAAGGAACAAGTAAGAAAGAATCACATACAAAAACTTAAGTAACTTACGTGTTTTAAAATGTACTTTTAGAGTAAAAAGTAAAGTATTTTGTGGAGACTTTTGACAACTGTATAAGAGTAAAATGTCGTAAAATGTCGTAAAATGTAGCGATCTTTGTTTCTTTAAATGATTATTTTCATCAATTTCTTAATGTTTCTACACATTTTTCATGTATATTTTTGTTTTTTCAAAGGCCAAGACTTGAACTCAAAACCTGACAGCCGGATGTCACCGTAAATGTGCAAAATCATGTCCCCTCAAAACCAAACGGAAAACAGTTTGGTTCAAAAGTGTTGGAGAAAGTACAGATTTCTGCTCTAACATGTCGTGAAGGAAAGTTAAAAGTATAAAAGCAAAAGTAAAATGTACAAAAGTAAAGTACATACCTAAAGTACAGTACTTGGAGGACTTCCTCAACCAAATCCAAAATCACACATAAAGTAAATATATATATATATATATATATATATATATATATATATATATATATATATATATATATATATATATATATATAAAGAAGCAGAGCAAACAAACAGAGAAGTTATTGTGGATTGAAGTCGAAGATCTCCTGTTTTCACGTCTTCATTGCAGTATAATGAGTGGCCTGGGGGGGCGCTGTTTTGTCATTTTAATAAAATAAAACGACCTCTTTGATCGTTTCATAAGATCTTTGTCTCGTATTTCTAATGAACGGTTGGAAAGCGACTGTACGACTAACACAGGCAGGAAAAAGGAGACACTTTTCCCAGTTGAATTCGGCGACAATATTTGACCAAATATTCCGTAAATGTCGTGCGGCGGTTCAAGTGTTGCGTAAAATGACCATAAAATGAACCACAAAAGGGCCAAAATATCTATTCATCCCCTCGTATGGGAGATTATATTTGACTTTTGTCCCTTTTCAAGCAAATTTTTACACATTTAAAGGTGCAATAACATGCTTTTTTTCACGTTTCGTAGTCTATCCTAAGTGTATAATTGATAATAATAAGGGTTGTACAACACCCTTAACATAATAGTTAAAGGCGCAATGGACAATTTTTCGGCGATTTGAGAACGCAGGCGGAAGTGCGTGAGGGGGGATGGTGACGCATGCTTGCCTTTATGACGCGGTCTTGCTCCCACCGCCCGTCAGTTTGGAGATTCGAGGAAAGGAGATAGTCTGTAATATAGCTAAAAACTGCGGGAATCAATCAAAAAAACACTCTGGGTACATATAAGATAAGATAAGATATTCCTTTATTGTCCCACATGGGGAAATTTCATTGGTGCAACGCAGGTAGATACAGAGGTAGATACAGAAGAACAGATCACTTATAGGAAGTCTGAAAAACACTTTCAGTAGAAGATCTCCTATAAATAAATAAAAACTCCCATAGACAAATAAATAAATAAATAAATAAATACCATTGCATGTGATCACGACAGTAATTGCACATGAATATGTGTCACGACAGCACATAGATTGCACATGAATTTCACAGTAATTGCACATGAATTGCACATGAATTCCAACAGCAATTGCACATATGACAGAATTGCACATCAGTATTAGGTTAGGTCAGTATTGCGAGTGTTCAGTACTAACAGTTTTTGTTATAAAGTCTGACAGCAGCAGGAAGGAAAGACCTACGGAACCTTTCCTTCGCACATCGAGGGTGGATCAGTCTCTCACTGAAGCTGCTCTCCAGAGCGGAGAGAGTGTCCTGCAGGGGGCGACACTCATGGTCCAGCATAGATGTGAATCTAGCCAGGACCCTCCTGTCCCCCACCTCCTGCACCGAGTCCAGAGCACAGCCCAGGACGGAGCTGGACTTCTTGATGACTTTGTCCAGTCTCTTCCTCTCCCTCTCTGTGATGCTGCTGCTCCAGCAGGCCACACCTACAGGAGCCGATGCCACCACAGAGTCATAGAAGGTCTTCAGGAGTGGCCCTGTCACTCCAAAAGACCTGAGTCTCCTCAGGAGGTAGAGCCGACTCTGGCTCTTCCTGTACAGCACAAATAGCAATGTAAGAAGGTTAAAAGCTCTGAAAAGTTGATTTTGCATGTTATGGGACCTTTAACAACAGACAATTTGCTCGATATTAAAATTTTGCAAATCTCCAAATTATCAATTGTGATTTATCTTCTTTATTTTTTTTGCGTAATTTGGGGCATTTCCTTTTTCGAGCCACATGTGCCACAGACACTCAAACATTTGGTATCCGTGCGTTTTACTTTTGAAACCTGCGGCGTCATAAGTTCAAACCCAGCTCTGGAGACTTTGCTGCGTGCCTTTCCCCACACTCATCCCCATCTCACACGACACTGTCCAATAATAGTAATAACAAATGATAAATCTGTCCAGTGGAGATTGACAATAAGTCCTCTGGTGCCAAATTCTACTCCAATAGAAAAAAGAGAAAGACAAGCAAAACACACAGTAAGTATTTTAACTAGTTTATACGATAAATACACAAAGTAGAACTAAAATACATGATATATTTTATCCATATTTTAGCAATCACGGACAAACACATTCAAAAACATTCATGAACCATCAAATGTGCCGCATAAAAGTTTCACTCGGGGTTTGAAGCTAAATTGCGGTGGAGAAGGTCACGCTGGAAGTCAAAGTTAGCGGCGACACGTTTTAAAGGTTAAGCTGCTCTTTTTTCCCCCGTCAGACGTCGTCCGGGCGATATTTTAAAAAGACTACAATAACTTGTGTAAAAGCAAAGCATTGTCAGTTTGATTTCACTGAGTTTAACAACGTCAAATGGAGAGACGGCAGAAAAGGATAAATTCAAGCTCATGCAAATACTGAAAAACATACATCTGTATTTTTTTTTTATTTATTCAGGCTCACAAAACCACTTTACAGGAATTTATATCGTGGAAAGTGAGTTAAAATGGTCAAACGTATGCGCCGTGTTAAGTATTTCTCTCATAAAGTGGCTGTAATGTAGTTGTAGTGCAAAATGAGACCACCGTGCGGCGTCTGCGTTTCATTACTGCCCCAGCACCAGAGAGGGCGCCGTTAGCGTGCCGGTCGTTGCGGCGAACCATCAGGACGCATCGGGAAAGTGAGGGAGACGTTTGGACCACTGCAAACCGCTCGACGATTTCTGTTTTTCACTTTTTGTGGTAGAAACAAAAAACTGCCACTCTTTTCTGGAAAAGTGGTGAAAACTCTGCATCTTGTCCTAAGCGTGAACCTGTTTTTGTCTTAAAGTGTTGCCTGGTTTAAAATAAACAGGAATTTTGTGTTGTCTAAAAAATCTTTGCATTTTTTCCGACAGTCTCGAGACATAAGTAAATAAATTAATTTAGGTCAACAATAATCTCTGCTAGGAATCTCCCTGGAAACACCCTTCCTTCCCTGTTCTGTTTCCCTTTTGTCTCTTTTGTCTTGGTTTTTGGTTCTCTTCACTCATCCTAAGGACAAGATAGTGACACAAAAACAGAACAATGTAGTATCCAATGCAGTGAATAGTACATACGGGGGACTAAACAGCCACTGCACAAGAGGCTCTATCAGCACAGAAAACACTCGAGTGTCGAGGACCACAGAGCGTCGTGCATCTTCATCTTGAAGCTACAAACCACTCGATCAAAGACAGTGAGGTGAAGATTCTGAGCAGGAGAAAAGATGGTTTGAAAGAGGAGTTAAAGAGGCTATTTTTGTTAAAAAAGAAAATCCATAGTTAACAGAAATGGTGGTTTAGGATTCAACCTTCCTGTTGTTTATAATGGAATTTTGAATCCCTGGAGAGGTCGACGCTTAGAGCATTCGGATGCTAATCAGTTTCACAGGGAGGAGAGAAAGTGTGAGTCAGATACAATAGGAGGATGATGGCCCATTAAAGGACTGATTGTAAACAAAGAGGTTTAGTTTCTGGTGAAACCAAAAACACCCTGTATCAGGAGGCCTAATCGGAGTAGGATAAATATATGAGTTCCCGGTCTTGATTCGCAGATTGAGAATGACCCTCGGATTGAGTGTCGAAACGTAGTCCAGATGAAACAACTGAATCTTTTTGTACAATGGAACACTCCTGGACGGATCAGGGATTACACAGACACGTTTGCAGATGAGGAAACAGTAACATGTGATATAAACAAGATATATGAGAATATCTTGGCCCAACTTCATATTTCATCACACTTCTCGGAGCCGTTGGGCAGTTAAACTCGACGGATCTTTCCACCGTGACCCACGAGCGTTCCGGCTGCAATAAATACCTGGAATGGGGCGTTGGAACTTGGATCGCCTCGTTCCAATGTGCTAAAACACACCATCGATTCTTCATGCAAACGCTGGCTCGCACATCCGTTTAATTAGGCCGCTTTTTAATTTAAAGCCACAGCCCGCATTCGCACTCATTATCTCAGATGGATATTACTTATGGATTAGGGTGAAAATGAAGACTTCCAGAAATAGCAGGTCATGCGCAGGTGTCACGGAGCCAAAAATTAGAGCTTTTAATAAGTTTTAAATGAAATGGAAAAGTAATTTGCTCGGCGTAATAAAGCAGCAGTCGATGGCACTCCCGAATGAGCGGCGCTAATTAAAGTTTTGAAACAATGGAAATGAGCTGTGGGGACCAGGTCGTACTCTTAATAACACACACAATGAAACAGTGTGCGATTCATTCAAACCAGATTATTAATTATAATGATTTGAAGGCGAGTTTGATTTGATGAACAGAAATGGTGTGAATTTCGGCCATTAAGTAACTTCCTTCGTGAGTCAGGATTATCACAGCCGCTTTGGGCCTTGGGCGGATACTTTCTGGACAATGGACAGTATGTTGTATTGGGATAAAAGAGACAAAAGCCAAAGGGAAGATTAGTAAACAAAAGCAGACTTATAAGGGCGTTTTCAGCGCCCTCCAGTGGACACTAGATTTACTGTATTTACTGTGCTCTCAGATTGGAAACTCATACACCGACCTATCTGGATTTATTTTTGCAGTTTTATCCGTCTATCACGCCCCGTAACAAGGGCTGTCCTAAGACTGCAACAAAGTGAGAATTCAACAACTGTGGTTCTTAACAAACACTGCAGTGCACGTGTGGCGGATGTGTAGCGCATGTGTGGCGCACGTGTGGTGCACGTGTAGCGCACGTGTGGCTGTGGCGCACGTGTGGCGCACGTGTGGCACACGTGTAGCGCACGTGTAGCGCACGTGTGGCTGTGGCGCACGTGTGGCACACGTGTAGTGCACGTGTAGCGCACGTGTGGTGCACGTGTAGCGCACGTGTGGCTGTGGCGCACGTGTGGCACACGTGTAGCGCACGTGTAGCGCACGTGTGGCTGTGGCGCACGTGTAGTGCACGTGTAGCGCACGTGTGGCTGTGGCGCACGTGTGGCGCACGTGTGGTGCACGTGTAGCGCACGGGTGGCTGTGGCGCACGTGTGGCGCACGTGTAGCGCACGTGTGGCGCACGTGTAGAGCACGTGTGGCGCACGTGTAGAGCACGTGTAGCGCACGTGTAGTCCACGTGTGGAGCACGTGTAGCGCACGTGTAGCGCACGTGTAGCGCACGTGTAGCGCACGTGTAGCGCAAGTGTAGTGCATGTGTAGAGCACGTGTGGTGCACGTGTAGAGCACGTGTGGTGCAGTTGCTCACAGCTGTGGCAGGTGGCGCCGGTGTAGCCGCTGTCGGAGCAGTTGCAGTAGAAGCTGCTCCAGGACTGGGTGCAGATGGATCCATGTTCACACAGACTGGGCGAGCACCTGCACAAACACAACAGTAACATTAGCACACCTGGAGGCCAGTGGAGGCAGTGCAGTCAGAAAGGGACATGCACTTCAACTCTGGAAATCTAATGACAGTTTCCATTTCTCAAGTCATTTTGATAAAGTGTTGCAGCAATTTGCACAGGGGTCTACAATGTGAGCAGGAGCACAGGGAGTTGAGGGTCCCTGAGCGAATCCTCCTGCAGTGTGTACACTGGTGTGTGTGTGTGTGTGTGTGTGTGTGTGTGTGTGCGTGTGTGCGTGTGTGTGTGTGTGTGTACAAGCTTCATCATTCCAAACCTTGAGTATCTTTGAGGCAACAAAGCTTCTGATAAAGCAATTCACTTTGTTTTTCCAGCTAAAGTACTCTGAATATTTAGATTAGTTTGAAGCGCTGTTCTATAAATATGTGTGTGAATGGGTTTGTTGACGTAAAGCTCCATTGGACCATTATGGGATGGTCACCCGGGTGCAGTGCAGCCGCCCATGTTACTGACAGAATGACTGACAACAGCAGGAGCGTTTTCTTTATCTAATCGAAACCCAAATGCAGACATTTCCTTCTCCTCCGTCTTTCGCCTAATGTCTGCTCTGTGTCCGTCCATTAGCATCACTAAACTCCTATGATTCCCCTCGTTCACTACATTGTTCAAATCCCTCTGCACCTCACGCCCACAACAGCATCCTCTACTTCAGTGCTTCCCAACCAGCGGTACGGGGGTCCCTGGGGGTATGTGGGCGAGAGTGCTTTGATTAAAGGACAGATATTAACTTACCTTTAGCTTTTAACCATGTTTTGACACTGTTCCATCATCAAAAACAGACGTTGACTTGTACTTAGCTTCATTCACGCTTGTTTGATGAATTCTGTTTGGTAAGTCCTCTGCCTCTGAGCCTCACAAAAACATGGCTTCAAATTTCCCAGATTCATGAGGTCAAAGGTCACAACAGAGGCCTCCTGTGCTGTTTTTAAGTCAATAAGTCCTTGTTCTGAGCATTCCTGCCTCAAATCACACTTATCGCAGCTACATTACGCTAACTTTTGTTTATTTCCCCATGGCACTTCCCTCTCCTGCCGGTAGATGGGGTTCTAACACAATTGCTGATGAGGGAACGCTCGACTGATTCATTAACAATACAAATAAGGCATGAATTTTTACGTTTTGCTGCATTTTCTTTACATAAAACTCATTAAAAAGAGAAAATACGCAGGTCCTACTCGACTATATTGAACCGCAGTAAACATATGTACTTGTATCGTACACGGTGTATGTCTTACTGCAAAAAACACGACTGCAAGCTCAGAGCGCACTCGTGTGACTTGTATCCAAGACTCCGAGGCACAGCAGCCATCGGTCCTATATTAAGCGGGGACGGCGCTCTGTGACATCACTGCACCCGAGCGGTCTAATGGCTTCTGGCGCCGCATTAGCAACGAACCCAACGTCCAACAGGGGATGGCGCGACCTAAACGGCGTATTTAAAAGCGATCGCTCTCACGCTCAAGCCCGGGCAACTCATTTCACAGCTTCCCACGGCAGGTTCATTAAAAGTTTGTTCTCATTTTTATTTATTTATTCCCGTGCCGCTAAGAGCTAGAGGTGAATGTCAGCCATCATGTGTGTTACTGTCTCAATAAAACTCGGAAATGCTCTTCTGTCTGTTGGATGTTGAGTTTCATGGCTCTCACAAGAAGAAAAAAATCTAATCAAGAAATTATCTAAATATATTGGCTTTTTTGTCAAATCGAGACATTTCCTTCCCATTGGAGCTCTTCTAACTTTGTCCCGCCCCCTAAGTGATCCTCATTTAAAGGACCTCAACGTCGTTCATCTTGATCTTCCAAAGTTATCTCGATGAACCACAAATATAACAAACTTGACCCAAAGCTATTGCTCGATCGGCTTCTTTAAACAGTCCCTTCGACTCTCGCTTCTACAAATCTGCTGAAACGGTGCGGTTATCCCCACGACGCCCTGTGTACAACGTCGATTTTAAACGTCGATGGGACTCTTCGCCAGGGGAAACGCGCCATAATCAAACTCAAGTCCTTTTACCTGATCACAGTCACGTCGTTGGTGTTGCATAATAATGAACCCACTTTCTGTTCTGAAGCTGACACCAAAAAAAACAAAAACAGAGACGACATTAAACTTCGTGCCCGTCTTTGTTGCACGTGGACGGTCCCGTTAATCACAGAGAGTGCGGCATCGTTACGCGAGCGCTTTCCTCTTCAAACCTCGGTCCGGCGCGCACCAAACGCCAACTTTTAAAGCAGCACAAGTGCCTGAAACTTTTCCCCCCCGATATACATCTTCATTAAACCCGCGGTTGGCAAGAGCGGCCTGGTATTCGTTCGCGAATGGACGACGGGCGAGTCTCTGGACCGCGTCTTTGGCTGGGCCGAGGCGGACTTTGGCTGGCGCTCTACTTCGTCTTCATTGCGAGCGCGGACAGGGAGATGAATTTGCTCGTCCCCACGCCCAGATCTGTCTAAATGGGACCTTTTTTATAGGCAGGTATTTGTGTAGAAAGCGTAGAACATTCTGTAGAAATATGACGGGAAGTGACATCAGACCAGGGACAATCATTCCAGTCAAAGTTTATTCAGAATTTACACAAAGAAACAACCTTTTTGACTCTCTAAATATTAATTCAACAAAATAAATTATAAGTCGCACCTTTTTTCATAGTTTTTGTCAGTGTGCAATTTATACTCCAGAGCGACTTATATGTGATGTTATTCGTTATTTTCACATGACAACCACAAGAGGGCGCTCTAGGCTCTAAGCGACACAGAAGAAGAATCTGCACTTCCTCTACCTCTGGAGTTTGTGGAGTTGTTTAGAAGTGACACAGAGGAAGAAGAATTCAATGGATTTAGTGATTTGGGGTAAAACTGATGCTTTGGTAAACTTGTTAGCATGTTCTTTATGCTATAGTTATCTGAATAACTGTTAATATGTTACGTTAACATACCAGACACTTACCACAGTTCTGTCTGTGCGTCATGTAGCTGAAGGTGTTAGCGTTAGCATACGTACACCTATTCACCATGTTCTCTCATCTGTTATTATTTTAAACTGCATTTCAAGATGAAATGTCTGTTCTTGGTCCTGGATTTTATCAAATCAATTTCCCCAAAAAATGCGACTCATATATGTTTTTTTCTTCTCTATTATGCATTTTTTGGCTGGTGCGACTTGTACTCCAGTGCGATTTATAATCCGGAAAATACAGTATTTGTATTTGTCAAATTCAAAATTGTGATGGACTTCCTCCCACTCGCCCAATGCCATCGGTCTGTGGTTCACGCACAGTAACTAAACTTAATGTAACTTGATGATTTTGTTGTCATTGTTGTTTTTTCTCTTCCCTCTGTTGTTCGTGCAGTAGAACTCAATCAGAGAACTCCACAATCTGATTATTATCGGATTTCTTGACCATTAAAAGTCTTGAAATGACACAGAAACACTGAAACAGTGAATAGAAAAAGAAACGTGACAATTTTTCAGTTTTGTTTTTTTCCATTTACATATAATTTTAATAATCTTTAGATAGTGCGTCAAGATAAAACATAATCCGATTTTGAGTGCAGGGATTGGACGTTAAACGTGTTAAAAAAGCCAACACGTTCAGCCAGCCGCCTGCAGGGGGCGCTCATCAGAGCCCATCGATAAATGTGAAGAGTGTAAATGGATTAAATCTGTAAATTAAATGTAGTCACGACCTGCTGCTCGCCTCCTCATGCTCACTAGAGAGTAGAGAGAGGAGAGGGGGAGCGAGAGAGAGAGATTAGAGAGGGGGAGAGAGGAAGGAGAGAGAGAGTAGAGAGAGGGAGAAAGAGAGAGAGGACAGAGAGTAGAGAAGGGGGAGAGAGAGGGAGAAAGAGAGAGAGGAGAGAGAGTAGAGAGGGGGGAGAGAGGGGGAGAAGGAGAGAGAGGAGAGAGAGTAGAGAGGGGGGAGAGAGGGAGAGAGAGAGAGAGGGAGAGAGGGAGAGAGGAGAGAGAGAGTAGAGAGAGAGGAGAGAGGAGAGATGTGGAGAGAGGGAGGGAGAGAGAGAGGAAGAGAGGAGAGAGAGAGTAGAGATAGGGAGAGAGAGAGGGGGAAAGAGAGAGAGGAGCTAGAGGGGGATAGGAGAGGATCTCCGGTGACGTCATTTCCGGTGAGTGTGTCGCGTTTTCAGAGCTGTTCGTTCTGAGAGCCTTTTACCGATTAATCCACGAATTATACACACTATTTACGCATCATATACACGAAAGTGAACGTTTGATTTCTCCGCAAACAATCCGGAGCCTCAAGCCGCTCGCTTTTCAGTATTTCGTGGATTAAAAAGCCCTCCTCACTCTCTAGCTCCAGCCTGAACTAGCCTAGCGTAGCCTAGCCGCTAGCGTCATGGCTGGATCTACCTTTACCTGTTTGAGCTGTCATATGTCGAGTCAGAACCCTGGCTCCTTCTCTGATGACAGGTGCGTGAAGTGCAGTGTAGTGGTAGTTTTGGAGGCCAGGGTTACGGAGTTAGAAGCGCGGATCCGCTGTTTAGAGGAGCTTAAGTCCAGTTATAGTTCGGTTTTAGCGCGAGGGCTACCGGACCGCGCTGCAGGGCGTAGCATTAGCATTAGCAGTAGCAGTAAGGCCGAGCTCAGCCCCTCAGCGTCTCCCGTGCAGCCGGGACTAGACCAGGAACAGAATAGGGACCATTTTGTGACAGTTCGGAGGGGACAAGGCGCTAAGCGCCGAACCTCAGAGCGCCGTGAGCTTCACGTCTATAATAGGTTTTCTCCCCTCAGCGATCACACGCCCGCTGAACACACGAGAGAAACTCTTGTAATCGGGAGTTCTATTGTTAGAGACGTGAAGCTGCCAGCTGCTAGCGTTAGGTGTTTCCCGGGGGCCAGAATGGGTGACATCGAAGGAAACCTTAGGATCTTAAAGCGGAGTAGGACCCGTTTCCGGCGAGTCGTGGTTCACGCAGGCGGTAACGACGCCCGGCGGAGACAATCAGAGGTGCTCAAAGTTCAAGTAGCCGCGGTGTGTGACCTAGCGAAGTCGATGTCGGACACTGTAATATTTTCTGGTCCCCTGCCCAATCGGATCAATGCTGAATTGTACAGCCGTCTCTCAGCATTCAACAACTGGTTATCCAGATGGTGCCCTCAAAACAACGTTGTCTTTATTGATAACTGGAGTGCGTTTTGGGGAAAGCCCGGGCTCATACGCAGGGATGGCATCCATCCGACTTCGGAGGGTACATCCCTATTAGTTCGGAATTTGACCGATAGTCTTAGTCGTGTTAAGTGACCATCTAGGGATGAGCCCCAGGTGCAGAGCAGCAGTTCAAGACGCTCCTCTGTCGCTGAACTCTCGCCCGTTCTGTTACATGTGAAGTGTTCAGATTCAAGACAGATAGAGACTGTGTGTGTCCCTCGTGTCCCTCGTGTCCCTCGTACAAATAATGCCAAAAAGTCACATCTCAGAAAAAATATTTCAGGCGTCAGACCAAATAACTTAAGGAAAATAACAATCACAAATACACAAATGAATAAACACGTAAAATGTGGACTGCTAAACATTAGAGCAATTTCCTCCAAATCGCTCTTAGTTAATGAATTAATTAGAGACTATAACATAGATCTTCTAGCTCTAACTGAAACGTGGCTTCAACAAGACGACTACGTCAGACTAAATGAGTCCACCCCACCCAGCCATGTTAACTTTCAGACTGCCAGGAGCACAGGCCGAGGTGGTGGTGTGGCAGTGATCTCCCACTCAAGCCTACTCATGAGCCCTAAAACTAACAATGCATTTCACTCATTTGAAAGCCTTATGCTGTCAATCACATGTCCAAATATGAAAAACCAAAAAGGAGTTTTGTTCATAGTTATCTACCGACCTCCTGGTCCCTATTCAGAGTTTTTAACAGAGTTTTCTGACTTTATATCAAACTTAGTGTTAGCCTGGGATAAAATAGTTATAGTTGGAGACTTTAATATCCACGTGAACATGAGTGATGACGCTCTCAGTAATGCCTTCAGCGCCTTGTTAGACAGCATTGGTTTCACTCAGAATGTAAATAAACCGACTCACACTCACAAGAACACTCTGGATCTTGTCCTAACGTATGGAACAGAGATTAGTGACCTCAGTGTCCTCCCTCAAAACCCTATATTGTCAGATCATTTCCTAATTACCTTTCAGTTTATTCTTAAAGATCATCCAGTCCCACAAAATAAAGTTATAATGAAAAGGACAATATCTGAAAAATCTATCTCAAAATTCAAAGAAATAATAGAGCCAATATTCAGTGACATGTCATGTGATCCTGCTGAGAACAGTTTTAGTCCCAGTTTAAGTGATCAATGTGTCGACTTGACCATGAATTCTCTGAAGTCTGCTCTTGACGTTGTCGCGCCGTTAAAACAGAAGGTCATTAGGCCAAAGCGCGCCTCCCCATGGTACAACCAAGAACTGCGTTCACATAAACAAAGAGTTAGAAAGTTAGAGGGATTATTTCGTCGCTCTCACACCGAAGAATCCCTAAAAGCATGGAAAAGTTGCCTGCTGTCCTATAAGCAGGCTCTGCGTAAGGCCCAAACCAGATATTATTCAAATCTAATAGAAGTCAACAAAAGTAACACTAAATTCCTTTTCAGCACTGTAGCTAGGCTAACAAACTGTCACAGTGCAGTAGAGCCCTCAATCCCAGCTACACTTAGCTCTGATGATTTCCTCCTATTTTTTAATAATAAAATAAAAACAATCAGAGATAAATTAGATGAAATTACCCCCGCTATTAGCCCTGAACTAGCCCAAGCTGTAAATCTAACGTCCCATATAAATCCACCTGTAAACTTAGAAAGGTTCACAGCTGTTGATCAAGCAGAGATAACTTCAGCCATTATGTCCTCTAAAAGCTCAACTTGTGTCCTAGACCCCATTCCAAGCAGACTCCTCAAAGACATTCTTCCCCTAATTATAGACTCTATTCTTAATACAATAAATACTTCACTCGAAAGTGGCTATGTTCCACAGTCCTTCAAACATGCAGTCATTAAACCTCTTCTGAAAAAGCCTAATCTAGATCCCGACCTATTGGTAAACTACAGACCTATTTCAAATCTTCCCTTCGTCTCTAAAATCCTTGAAAAAGTTGTAGTAAAACAGCTTTGTCGCCACCTGCAGGACAATAACTTATTTGAAGTTTTCCAGTCAGGGTTCAGAGCCCACCACAGCACTGAAACTGCACTAGTTAAAGTCACAAATGATTTGTTATTAGCCGCTGACGATGGACTGGTCTCAATCCTGGTTCTGTTGGACCTCAGCGCAGCGTTTGACACCATCGACCACAACATTCTACTGCAGAGGTTAGAATGTGATGTAGGTGTTGGAGGAACAGCCCTCAGCTGGTTTAAATCCTATCTATCTGATAGGTTCCAATTTGTTAATGTAAACCAGAGCTCCTCACCAAGCTCTAAAGTAATTTACGGTGTGCCACAGGGTTCGGTCCTCGGTCCAATTCTGTTTACTCTTTATATGCTGCCATTAGGCAACATTATCAGAAAGCATGACATTAACTTCCACTGCTATGCAGACGACACTCAGCTGTATTTATCAATGAAACCTGATCAGAGCGATCAAGTAGACAGACTTAGTACTTGTGTGAAGGAGATAAAAACCTGGATGACACTAAACTACCTGCTTCTTAACCCTGAAAAAACCGAGGTCATTGTGCTTGGCCCTAAGCATCTACGAGACGCTCTATCTGAGCAGATAGTCACACTGGACAATGTCAGTGTAGCCTCCAGTTCTACTGTAAGAAACCTTGGAGTCTTATTTGACCAGGAGCTCTCATTTAAAGCTCATATAAATCAAGCTTGTAAAACAGCCTATTTCCATTTGCGCAACATCGCCAAAATCAGAAGAATCCTGCCTAAAAGTGATGCCGAAAAACTTATCCATGCATTTGTAACGACTAGATTAGACTACTGTAACTCCCTGCTTGCAGCGTGTCCTAAAAGCTCCATAAAAAGCTTTCAACTGGTTCAAAATGCAGCAGCAAGATTACTAACAGGAACAAAAAGAAGAGAGCACATTACGCCAGTGCTGAAGTCTCTTCAGTCCAGAATCAAATTCAAAATTCTACTCTTGACCTACAAAGCCATAAATGACATGGCCCCATCCTACCTCAAAGATGCTATAGAACCACATCATCCAAACAGAGCTCTTCGCTCTCAGAATGCTGGCCTTCTGGTGGTGCCAAGAGTCTCTAAAAGTACTGTAGGAGGTAGAGCGTTTAGCTACCAAGCTCCTGTGTTATGGAATCAGCTCCCGACCCATGTTAAATATGCTGACACAGTCTCTTCATTTAAGTCCAGGCTTAAAACGTTCCTCTTCGAAATCGCTTATGGTCAGACTAGTTAGGAACAGAAAGATAAACCCACAGCTTCAGCTACGCTGCCCTAGGAGTAACTGTGCTGGGGGAAGTATGACAGCTTGAGCACTATCCTCTTCTTCTTCTGACTACTTATGCTATCAAACAATATTTATTTTTTAATTCCACTTGCAAACTGTTCACCGCCTTCTTTTCTTTCTCTCACTCCTGAGGACCTGTGGACCCAGATGCCCCTCCCCTGGTGAAGTGGTCCCTGCCCTGTGTGGACGGTCCCTCATCTGCCTGAGGAGTGGGTCCAGCTCGACTCAGTCGGTCCCTCATCTGCCTGAAGAGTGGCTCCAGTTCGCCTCAGTCGGTCCCTCTTCTGCCTGAAGAGTGGGTCCAGCTCGCCTCCGACGGTCCCTCTTCTGCCTGAAGAGTGGGTCCAGCTCGACTCAGACGGTCCCTCTTCTGCCTGAAGAGTGGGTCCAGCTCGACTCAGACGGTCCCTCTTCTGCCTGAAGAGTGGGTCCAGCTCGACCCAGACGGTCCCTCATCTGCCTGAAGAGTGGGTCCAGCTCGACTCAGACGGTCCCTCTTCTGCCTGAAGAGTGGGTCCAGCTCCAGTCTCCTCGTGTCCGTCTGTCCGTCTGTGAGAGTCGGATCTCTCCTTCACTGGAACTCCTCCAGGTTTCTACGCTTTTTTCCCAAAGAGGTTTTTTTTGTAGTTTTTCCTGGCCGAGAAGGAGAGTCTAAGGACAGAGGACCCTGGGACATCGTCCCTCGCCACCACAGACATTGTCTGACTTCATCGCCACCACAGACATTGTCTGACTCCATCGCCACCACAGACATTGTTGATTCATTTCTCCCTGTGGCCCTCAGAGGCAACTGTTGTTGTGATTTTGGGCCTTACAAAAATAAATTGATTTGATTTGATTTGATTTGAGAGAGAGGGAGAGGAGAGAGAAAGGAGAGGGGGGGAGAGAGAGCCCAGAAGGACATGAGGAGTGTTTTATGGAGATGTGTGTTCTCTCGTCTCAGACTGACCACAGGCCCTGAACAAACATTTTGGAGAAAGTATTTGTTCCTTTATGAAGCCGCTGTCCTCAGCCTCATGAAGAGAGAGACTCATGAAGAGAGAGAGACTCATGAAGAGAGAGAGACTCATGAAGAGAGAGAGACTCATGATGAGAGAGACTCATGATGAGAGAGACTCATGAAGAGAGAGACTCATGGTCAGAGTCAGATCTCACTGAGGTCAGACTCTGATGAACAAACACATTTGAAGCTCATCTTTGTGTCACGAGAAGTTCATTTGAGCAGATTGTGAGAAATGAAGCCTGCGTAAGTTCACCTGGAAGACCTAACCTAAATCTGCGTCGGCCTCCATGGAAAGACCCCTCTCCCCAGCTCCATCATCGCACTCAAGCGGGCGCCCGCCTGTCCGTCTGAGAGAGTCAGATCCCTCACTTCACCATGGACTCTCCCAGGTTTCTGCGCTTATCCCAAAGAGGTTATGCAGTTTTTCCCGGCCAAGAAGGAGGGTGAAAGGTCAGGGGACGTCCGCGTCATGGCCCCTACACCTGCTCCTCATCCCCAATCAACGCTCTCAGTCACTCCTCCCCGCTCCAATCAGCGCACAGGCGGTCGCATTTAAGTGCTCAGGCTGATGGCTCAGTCGCTTCAAACCGTATCTGCGACCCACCACCTCCCCTGCTCCTCCTCTGCATCTATTATTCTCTCTACCTTCTCTCCACATCTACCACCACCAGTCTCCAGGCTCCGGGGGGAAGGTATCTAATTCAATCAGATCGATCGCTACGCCGTCACATTTACTCTGTTACTCTGTTACATTTACTCTGTAACATTTACTCTGTTACTCTGTTACATTTATTCTGTTACTCTGTTACATTTACTCTGTCACATTTACTCTGTCACATTTACTCTGTTACTCTGTTACATTTATTCTGTTACTCTGTTACAGTTACTCTGTCACATTTACTCTGTAACATTTACTCTGTTACTCTGTTACATTTATTCTGTTACTCTGTTACATTTACTCTGTCACATTTACTCTGTCACATTTACTCTGTTACTCTGTTACATTTACTCTGTTACATTTACTCTGTTACATTTACTCTGTTACTCTGTTACATTTACTCTGTTACATTTACTCTGTTACTCTGTTACATTTACTCTGTTACATTTACTCTGTTACATTTACTCTGTTACTCTGTCACATTTACTCTGTAACATTTACTCTGTTACTCTGTTACATTTACTCTGTCACATTTACTCTGTTACTCTGTTACATTTACTCTGTCACATTTACTCTGTTACATTTACTCTGTCACATTTACTCTGTTACATTTACTCTGTTACATTTACTCTGTTACATTTACTCTGTTACTCTGTTACATTTACTCTGTTACATTTACTCTGTTACTCTGTTACATTTACTCTGTTACATTTACTCTGTTACATTTACTCTGTTACTCTGTTACATTTACTCTGTTACATTTACTCTGTTACATTTACTCTGTTACTCTGTTACATTTACTCTGTTACATTTACTCTGTTACATTTACTCTGTTACTCTGTTACATTTACTCTGTTACTCTGTCACATTTACTCTGTTACATTTACTCTGTTACTCTGTTACATTTACTCTGTTACATTTACTCTGTTACTCTGTTACATTTACTCTGTTACTCTGTTACATTTACACATTTAGTTTTTAATCTCAGGGATTTATGATTTCTTTTCATATTTACTCTTGAATAAGTTCATGAATATTATGAATGTAACAGTTTGACTTGATCTGTTCTGATTAGAAAAGTGCAGCTTGTATTCTTCTTCTGCACATTCTGTATTTGTTGATCAGTGATTTAGTTTATGTTTGTTTTGTTGTAGTAATATTTCTACCGCAAATATAAAATCAGACTGGACTAAACGGGATCAGACCGGACTAAACGGGATCAGACTGGACTAAACGGGATCAGAATGGACTAAACGGGATCAGACCGGACTAAACGGGATCAGACCGGACTAAACGGGATCAGACTGGACTAAACGGGATCAGACCAGACTAAACAGGATCAGACCGGACTAAACGGGATCAGACTGGGTTAAACGGGATCAGACTGGACTAAATGGGATCAGACCGGGCTAAATGGAATCAGACTGGACTAAACGGGATCAGACTGGGCTAAACGGGATCAGACTGGACTAAATGGGATCAGACTGGGTTAAACAGGATCAGACTGGAATTAACGGGATCAGACTGGGCTAAACTATGGTCATTTTCAGATGGAATATATCGTTAAGGACACGTGTTATGCAAACTTAACTCTTTTTGAGCTTTAAACCATGTTCAAACATCGAAAACGTACCTGAAGATGAATTTAACCTCACAAAAAACACGTTCCAGATTCATCACGTTAAAGGTAGAGACGTGAAGGCCGTTTTTAACTCCACAAATCATCTCCAAACTCCTTCTGAGCACTTCTGCCTCAAATCGCGTTCATTACGGCCGAGTGCGCTCGCTTTAACGTAGCTCGCTTTTGTTCTCCCCGCTGTAACTCCCTCTGCTGCCAGTAGGTGGAGCGCTAACACCAGATAGCCGGATGAGCTTTTCAAGGTACGTGAGCGATAAACAAAGAGGAAGTGTGAGCGGTCACCTCCAGAGTCTTGCGCTAAAACCTACAGATCAAGTTAGAACTCAGACTTCAACTTTAACTGCCAGGTCAAATCAATTAAATCAGCAACTTTTACCCCTCTAAAAAGGTCACAGAAAGGTCACAGAGCATTCAAATAGGCTTAGTTGTTTTCCACAATCAGAATAAACATGGACCGGCCTCTGTTGTTTTGCTTTGCGTCTGACAAAGGGTTTTATTTGCACTCGTCTCTTTTATGCCTTTATTTGTGATTTGAAGGCATTTTGCGCCTCGTGTGTGAATCGTGCTTTACAAATAAACTCGTCTAATTGAATAAGTGCTTTCCGCGCTCGACCCGCGTTTATTCACATTGTACATCAACAATCTCCCGACGACCTGCGTAAATGACGACTTTTAAACGTTCGCCAACGACGCAATTCATACGGGACTCGGCCAATGAAGTGGATGAACTGCCGTTTAAACCTGACCTGTTCCTAAGCAACAACAACAACAACCGTTTGAATCACGTTTAAAAAGCGACCGGGACCGTTGTATTTAACCTTCGACACTCTTTAAAACTCAACTCAAACTGTGGCTAAAATCAATAATCCGACAAGTTTACATTTGTTCAATACAGATGCTCAGTAATATGCACGTCCCTGTTGATTAAATACACAATAAAATATAATTAAGATAAGATAAGCCTTTATTTGTCCACACAATGGGGAAATTTCGCTGTTGCAATGCAAGTAGATACAGAAGTAGGAGAACAGATAACTTATAGAAGCTTTAAAAAAACATTCTTATTAGAAAAACTCTTATAGACAAAACCTCTCATATTCTTAATAAGGAATAGAAATGAAAAAAATAAAAAATAAGCTAACATAAGACAAAATAATAATAATAATAATAATAGTGGCAAAGTAAAACACTATTATGTACAGCAGTTGTATGCACATGAATATGACAGTATTGCACATGGGTATGACAGTATACACGTGTTCAGGGCTAACAAGCTACAGCTAATTAACTACAAAACGCAAACGTAAAACAAGTTCATTTCCACATTTATGTCTTTTTTTTCGAACGCCGTGTCCAATTTTCTCCGTTCGGAAAAAAACAATGATAATCCATTTCGGCTCTCTCATTCCTCCCGTCTTCAACTTCTGGATAAAACTTTTCGAAAGCACTTTAATCGCGTTCGTTTCAGAAATCGCCCCGAGCAAACGTCGGGAGAGAAAAAGGAAAAAAACGACCGTCCGGCGCGGCTGAACCCCCCGATTCCCGACCAAAGACATCAAACGCCGCCAGAGACGACGGCAAGGAGTATTTTTAGCTTTTCCGTTGCTTTTTCGACAGGGGCCGGAGACGAGACACTGTTTTTTTTTGTTTCTGCTGCGTTGACGTCCGGACGCGGCGGCTGACCCCTCCGCGACCCCAGTTTCTCTTCTCGGCGGGATCGCGGGAGCGGGCGTGTGCGCAGTCTTTGACAAGGTGTATTATTAACTTGTCAAGGGCCCGACAGAAGCAGAGGAGGTAAAAATTACAGGCTCCTGACAGCTCGGGCTGAATGGAAAGGAAAAAAGAAAGTGTAACAGTGCAAAAAACCCGGCACCGCGGAGAAGAAGGCGAGGAGAAGCACAGAGGTATTCATTTCCTGGAGGCGGAGCCCATCTTAATCTAAAACGTAACCGATTTTTAACGTACGGTTGTGGAAAAAATATTATATTGATGTATCTTCTGCGATACCGTATGTGGCGATGCGGTATACATATTTTGCTGCTGTGAGTATTTTTTGGTACGTTTTCGTGACTGTGCTGCAAGTTCTGTTGCTTGTACCGTATTGTCCGAAGTATAAGTCGCACTGGAGTATAAGTCGCACCAGCCAAAAAAATGCATAATTAGGAATATAAAAAATACATAAGTGGCACTGGAGTATGAAATGCAGTTGCAAGTGTGAAAATAACTAATAATATCACATATAAGTCGCTTCAGAGTATAAGTATATAAGTATAAATATAAGTATAAGTCGCACCAGCCAAAAATGCATAATATAGAATAAAAAAACATATATGATATGCAGTTGCAAGTGGGAAAATAACAAATAATATCACATATAAGTCGCTCCAGAGTATAAGTATAAGCATATAAGTATAAATATAAGTATAAGTCGCATCCGGCCAAAACTGTGAAAAAAAGGTGCGATTTATAGTCCGGAAAATACGGTACACTTGACATATTTTCCGTCGTGATGTTTCGAGTGGGTGTGGCGCCCATTAAATTGTGCAGACAGCATTTTAACGGAGAAATACTGTCGTTTAAATGCAGTCAGGGCTTAAAATACTGTGATATGTCGCAGAGGATCATGTGCGATGTTGTGGATGATGTGATTCCAGCTCTAATTTGAACCCACATCTCAACTTTACGTCACGCCGTTGGGTCGAGTAAATAATAGATGACTGTGTTTTTGTCGTAAAAACTGAGGCAGCTCGCCGTAAAGTGTGTAAAAAAATTTCATTCTCCACAATATGATAAATACTACCACAAATGGACCTTAAAAACGCCAATAAATACTTGTAAAACTTACTGTAAAACTGTAACTATAGAAATAGAGCTCCCCCTGCAGGTCCCATGTGAAAATACACTGTCAGAAAACAGACTTCTTTCATTCTTTCTTCAGTATAATCGCATACAAAAACATTCAACGTTGCCAAATACAAAGAAAGAGCCAGGGTTTCTCAGAGGAGTTGTCTTTGGGCAAACATTACAAGGCTGGTTTTCCGCGCGGAGACAGCAGGGGGCGACGGCGGGCACTTTAAACGCCCCCAAAAATACATATGTAACTATCACAGGGACTTAAAAAAGGCGTTCAATACGGGGAAAATATGACTTAGTTCTGCTTCAACGATAAAAGTCAATATTATCCTGTCAAAAATAAATTAAAAAGTATACGATGCCTTTTTGTTTTTTGGTGCTGGAACTGATCTAAGCCTTCAACTGGAACACACGCACTAATTAGTCTGGATAAACGAAAATAGTTTGTTTATAGGAGTAACTTTTAAGAGACGTTTTTGCTTTTTCAACGAAGTTTTTGAGCTGTGAAAATAACCGTGGCGAAATCAACGCTAGCGTTTAATGCTGTACAACGGAACATTTCAAGCTGAGCTAACGTCTTAGCGCTAACAAGCACATATCGAAGCCCTGTATGCTAACTTACACAGCGCACCGTTAAAGTTTATTAATGTTTTGCAGCTGAAGTGTTTCAACACCAAAAGGTCACGCCGACTTCCAACAAAATATAAATACCTTCCACTCTCTCGAAATATAAATAACAGTTTAAAATATCCGGTTAAGCTCAGAGAACGTTACGCAACCAGCCGTGTCTTTTGGCCCGGTTGCCATTTACGGCGGGATAATCACCTGAAGTGGAGGCAGAGATGAAATGAATGCCTTACGGTGGTAATTAATCCAGTTGGTCGCGGCGTGGGCTTTTTAGGGCCGATGTTGCAGGTGAAGTTGAGGATAGGACTAAAATATATACGCGTAACGTCTGTTTCAAAGGATAGACGGAGCCTTCAGCGAGGACTCTTCACCGCCATAATCACTATTTCTCCACAATAAACAAAGGATTATGACAAAACCAGAGGAAAGGATTATTTTCGCTCTCGCACAAGGAGCTGGATTATCTTTTCAGAGTTTCATTTAGGAAGATGAAAGATAAATGCAGATCTCTGTTACGAGTCGTGGTTTCACGTTAAAGGACAGGAGATTGAACGTGCGAGATGTATATTATAGTAATCGAGTACTAATTGAATTGCAATTGAAACGCTCGCAATTAAGAGATCGCAAAGACTGCAATTGTTTAAGTAACGGAATATCATGTCTCGCTAATGTCAAAAAGATGCTAACCCTGTAGTTTAGGCCTGTTTAGAAAAAATAATAATAATAAGTTTATGTTTGTGTTTAAAATGTGAACTTTGAAGAGAAAATAAAACCCAAATCATAAACCGAATGCTTGTCAGAAAAGTCGCCGATTATATTTTGCCAAACTCGTTAATGTGAACAGAAGGTGAAGAACATAATTTCAAATTAAAGTTGTTGAGCCGTGATAAAGGCAGTTGTTTCCACATGGTTCTCATCCAACAGCCGCAATGGGCAAGCTCAGTAGCTCAGTGTTAGCACAGCGTTAGATCAGCATTAGCGCAGTGTTAGCGCAGCTTTAGAATCAGCGTTAGCTCAGTGTTAGCACAGCGTTAGATCAGGATTAGCTCAGTGTTAGCACAGCGTTAGAATCAGTGTTAGCATCAATGTTAGCTCAGTGTTAGCACAGCGTTAGATCAGTGTTAGCTCAATGTTAGCACAGCGTTAGAATCAGTGTCAGCATCAATGTTAGCATCAGTGTTAGCATCAATGTTAGAATCAGTGTTAGCACCGGTGTTAGCTCAGCATTAGCTCACTGTTAGCACAGTGTTAGCTCAGTGTTAGCTCAGCATTAGCTTAGTGTTAGCTCAGTGTTAGCATCAGTACTTGTATAATTCTCTCTATGGAGTTTTGCCTGAGCGAGTATAAAATGCACACATTGGGGGGAAAAGTGCAAGTTCTCCCACTTAAAAAAACGAGAGAGTGAGAGAGGCCTGTGACATCGTAGGTAAACTTCAACTATGAGAGACAAAATTATGAAAACAAATCTGAAAATCACATGTCTGATTTTTTAAAAATGTATTAGCAAATAATGGTGGAAAAGAAGTATTTGGTCACCTAACAAACAAGCACGTTTTCTGGACAGACCTGTAACTTTAAGAGGCTCCTCTGTCCTCCACTCATTACCTGTATTAATGGCCCCTGTTTGAACTTGTTAACAGTATAAAAGACGCCTGCCCACAACCTCAAACTGTCACACTCCAAACTCCACTATGGTGAAGACCAAAGAGCGGCCCAAGGACACCAAAAACAACATTGTAGACCAGCACCAGGCTGGGAAGACTGAATCTGCAATAGTCAGGCAGTTTAATGGAAGCAACAATCAGAAAATAGAAGACTTACAAGACCATCAGGGGCTCCATAGATCCCAGCCCATGGGGACAAAATGATCACAAGAACGGTGAGGACCATACGGGGGGACCTAGTGAATGATCTGCAGAGAGCTGAGACCAACGTTACAAAGGCTACCGTCAGTAACACACTGTGCTGCCAGAGACTCAGATCTTGCAGTGCCAGACGTGTCCCCCTGCTTAAGCCAGTACATATCTGGGCGCGTCTGAAGTTTGCTAGAGTATTTGGATGATCCGGTAGTATTGGGAGAAAGTCATGGTCAGATGAAACCAAAGTAGAACTGTAGGACTGTACAAACACAACTCGTGGTGTTTGGAGGAGAGTGAATGCTGAGTTGCATCCAAAGAACACCATACCAACAGTGAAGCATGGGGGGGCCACATCATGCTTTGGGGCTGTTTCTCTGCAAAGGGACCAGGATGACTGGTCTGTGTACATGAATGAATGAATGAATGGGGCCATGTATTGTAAGATGCAAACCTCCTTCCATCAGCAAGGGCATTGAAGATGAAACGTGGCTGGGTTTTTCAGCATGACTATGATCCCAAGCACACTGCCAGGGTAACAAAGGAGTAAGAAGCATTTCAAAGTCCTGGAGGGGCCTCGCCAGTCTCCAGATCTCAACCCCCTAGAAAACCTTTGGAGGGAGTTGAAAGTCTGCGTTGCCCACCGACAGCCCCGAAACATCACTGCTCTAGAGGAGATCTGCATGGAGGAACGGGCCAACATACCAGCAACGGTGTGTGCCAACATCATGAAGACTTACAGAAAACGTTTGACCTCTGTCATTGCCAACAAAGTATTGAGATGAACGTTTGTTATTGACCAAATACTTATTTTCCACCATTATTTGGAAATAAAATTCTTTAAAAATCAGACAATGTGATTTTCTGAAATTTGTTTTTTAAAGGCGCAATGGACGATTTTTCGTCGATTTGAGAACGCAGGCGGAAGTGCGCATGCACACTCCCCCGTGCGGACCGATACAACACACACGTGCGTTTGTTTATTAGCGCAACGGATCGCATCGCATCTCTCGTCTCCCGTAGATTTCTGTCCACTTCTGTGTCAGCTCGAACTGTCTTTCTCCGTTTTCATTTTGCCCCGTACACTGAGGGAACTATATTATGACAGATCCATGCGCTTAGGCACACGTAAACGTGGGGACGAGCCTGACGCGGCTGCAGGTGAGCGGTAGGTGCGTTTTATGATTGATACGTGGCAGGACTAATGATTTATCCACGCCACGAAGAAATATGATAAAAATACCACCTTTAAGTGGGAGAACTTGCACAATTGGTGACTGATTAAATACTCCCCCCCCCCCCCACTTGTAAATACAAAAATATCAGGCAGTGAAAAGCAAGTTGTGACATGTTAAATACTTCACCAAAGGGCACTTGTGTTTATAAAGGGATATGTTTGTGTCTCAATGCTAAGGCCACAGTTATTTTATTACTTGGTTTACGGATCCGCCACACTTAGATTATTGATTTCTACAATATAAATAAAATAAATTATTATCAATTTTTTTTTAATAAAGTACCGCCGTGAACGCAAAATAGCTTTAAATGAAATATAAAAAGCGGTATTAAGTCAAAAAAGATAAGAGCGCGTGAAGCAATTTTTTGTCAAAATCCTGCGTGAGTCTGGGACGAAGCGGCTCCGTTCCTGTGCGCGGCCCCGGGAGAGCATGAGAAGACGCGCGCGCCCGTTTCCTTGTCTGCTAGGCGCAGCGCTAACCCCTTTTTATATATTGCAAATACACATTTTAAACCCGTTTACCACATTTTCTCCAGCGCCTTTTGAGACTGCACACTTAGAAGCGTCTGTTCTACCGATGCAAAACACGCTAAATCTACTGTTACACGCTCCTGCGCGCCGCGTCTCCCCTTTCCTTCCTCCCGTTGTGCGTTTTGGGTAAACAAGGAAGAAAAAATCTTTTGAAATTTAAATTATATTTATATTTCGCCCGCCTGTTCAATATATTTCATTTAAAAATTCATAAACCACCACGTAATAAAATAACTGCGGCCTAATGCTACTGTTGAGGCATATATATTTTTTTTTAATAAAATAAATAAAAACAAACTGAAATCTTCACATAAATACAATCAGACAGTCTTTAAATGATGTATGGACTTTAAATGACTTTAAACTTTAAATATATGACAGCACAAATCTGGGACATTTGAAAGTGTTTTTGTGAGGCTCAGAGGAACAGCAGAGATGACATCATAAACAGGACTGACCAAACAAGCAGAAAAACACAACTAAAAGCCGTTTACAGTGTTATAACATGTTTAAACGCTCAAAAGAGTCCATTTTCCACGATCCTTTTAACAAGGACACATTTGGAGCGGTGCATTTCGTAAATCCTGGGCTCCTTTAAGCGCCGCCGGCATCAAACACGTGTGTGTAATTTGCACCGCGCCGGCCCGTTCTGTCAGCAGCTTCTTTGTTATTAGCTGTGTGACGCTAATCCTCCGCTTCGGTGACATTAAAGCAGCCGAAAGAGACACGAGACAGCATTAATGGAGACTCAGTCGAGGGTCAAGCACCGTCGTGACATACGGACTATCAGCGGTGGAAAAAAACCTCCTTCTGTGCGTAGTAGTTCCCTAATGTACATACAGTATATATACAGTACAGTACACATACAGTATGAGAGCTGTGAAGTGTATTTTTTCCTTCCCACTCGTTGAATCAAACTTACGGTAATTAGCGCCGGTGTCAAAATGACTTCTTTAAGATGTCAATGTTTAAAACTTTCAGTATATAAAAGGCACACTATGTAACTCTTCTGATGCAGTAGGGAGAGAGAATTTACCTGCTGCTAAACTTAAATCTTAATTATCGTATTTTACCGTATTTTTTTCATAGTTTTGGCCAGGGTGCGACTTATATTTATACTTATATACTTATACTCTGGAGTGACTTGTATGTGATATTATTAATATGTTATTTTCACAATTGCAACCGCATTTCATACTCCAGTGCAACTTATATATGTTTTTTTCTTCTCTATTATGCATTTTTTGGCTGGTGTGACTTATACTCCGTAAAATACGGTATTATGTACTAACTAAAAGTCTGAATTGGTGGTAATAATTGGGTTTATTGTCAATTTAATTATGTTTTTTATGTGTGAATTGTGGTTTTATGTGCATGATTTAAAGCGCTCGGTAGAAGTAGAACCCATTTTAATGAAATATTCATGCAGAGCCACTTTTGGCCACCAGGGGATTACGGGGAGTTGGACACGTCGCACTCACCGGTCGATGATCCCGCACATGTCGATCTGCAGGTGGCTGTAGTTTCCCAGGAGCCTTTGCTGCACCTTGATGAGGTCAACGGGCTGGCCATTCACGGAGAGCAGACGCACACAGCCCCGGAAAGCGCCAAAGGGGTTCGAACACTCGGGGGCGCTCTCCTCGGACGGGCAACCTGGTGAGAAGTAAGACAAAACATGGGTAACGACTCGGATATCACACACAGTTATTCGATTACTAAATTAGTTGTCGATTTGTTCAATAATCGATTAGTTGCGATTAAGTTGTTCTTCAAGATCAATTGTGCCAAACGTGTCTCATTAACGACGACACACACGAAACGCATTCTTGTTTTCAGAGGAGTTATTCTTGGGTTTTTAAGGGATGGGAAATTAGGATCGTTGCCATAGCAATTACCCACTCAATAGTTCTGAAAGTCGGACAGTGACAAACAACAAAGAGAAGGAATACATTTTGAGAATGTATGAGAATGTGAATAAACGAGCCGCACGAACGCGTCGCTGCACTTCCTCCTCCGGCGAGATCTGAGACGTGGCCAAACATTCCACTCACAAAGAGGTTCTTACTACCGTAGTATCCAGACTTAAGTATTAACACATTATTATATCATTTTGTTTGTTATTTCCACACTGACAACCTCAAGAGGGCGCTCTAGGCTCTGAGCGACGCAGAAGAAGAATCACCACTTCCTCTACCTCTGGAGTTTGTGGAGTTGTTTAGAAGTGACACAGAGGAAGAAAAACTCAATGGATTTAGTGATTTGGGGTAAAACTGATGCTTTGGTAAACTTGTTAGCATGTTCTTTATGCTATAGTTATCTGAATAACTGTTCATATGTTAAGTTAACATACCAGACACTTACCACAGTTCTGTCTGTGCGTCATGTAGCTGAAGGTGTTAGCGTTAGCATACGTACACCTATTCACCATGTTCTCTCATCTGTTATTATTTTAAACTGCATTTCAAGAGGAAATGTCTGTTCTTGGTCTTGGATTTTATCAAATACATTTCCCCAAAGAATACGACTTATACTCCAGTGTGACTTATATGTGTTTTTCTTCTCTATTATGCATTTTTTGGCTGGTGCGTCTTATAGTCCCGAAAATACGGTACTTGTTTATATATTAAGAGTTGAGCCATGACCGACCCCTTTTCCCCCCATGATGAAGATGCTTTTGGTCACAGTGTGTTCAGCCTCTTTGTTCACAGACTCCAGCCTCTTTGTTCACAGACTCCAGCCTCTTTGTTCACAGACTCCAGCCTCTTTGTGCACAGACTCCAGCCTCTTTGTTCACAGACTCCAGCTTCTTTGTGCACAGACTCAAGCCTCTTTGTTCACAGACTCCAGCCTCTTTGTGCACAGACTCCAGCCTCTTTGTTCAGACTCCAGCCTCTTTGTTCACACACTCAAGCCTCTTTGTTCACAGACTCCAGCCTCTTTGTTCACAGACTCCAGGCTCTTTGTTCACAGACTCCAGCCTCTTTTTTTCACAGACTCAAGCCTCTTTGTTCACAGACTCCAGCCTTTTTGTTCACAGACTCCAGCCTCTTTGTTCACAGATTCCAGCACAGACACTGTTGCCTCATGTCTCGATGTTTCCGCACAATGGGCCGGCTCGTGCCAACGGGCACCTCTGGACACAGCTCGGCGAGTCCAATATTGGCCTCGGCTGCGGCCTCAGCGCAGCGGGAAGACGAGGATTAAATTAACAAGGGGACAGATACGGAGATTATATCAGGTTTTATTTGTGTATGGATTATTTGTATCGCTATTTGCCTTTAATTATGCTCTTGTGCCTTTATTTTCGCATGGATCTACTGAAACCATGCGTTACTTTACATCTGTGTTAGCACTCTTCTCCTACTGGCAGCAGAGGGAATTACACAGAGGAGATAAACAAACCTCGCAAAGTGTGAATGAAGCTAAACGCACAAGTCCAGGTGTGTTTCTGACCAGGGAACTTGGTCGTAATGTGGTTTAAAGAGTCAGTTTTGGATATTTATAGTTTGATATATATCTCTCCTTCACTGTGGAACTCCTCAAGGTTTCTACTTTATCCCAAAAAAATTTTGTAGCTTTTCCTGGCCGAGAAGGTTAGTCTAAGGACAGAGGAGGCTGTGACATTTGTCTAAGGACACGGGATGCCGGGACATTTTGTCTAAGGACACGGGATGCCGGGACATTTTGTCTAAGGACACGGGATGCCGGGACATTTTGTCTAAGGACACGGGATGCTGGGACATTGTTAAATTCCTATGAACATTGTCTCATCTTTTTTCATTGTCGCCCTGTAATTTTGCTGTGTTTTCGGGGTGCTACAAAAATGAATTGAAATTGAATCGTTGGGGCCATATTTCAGGTCCAGTGTCTTGTTTCCTGTAGACTTAGAGACCCCACAGCCGTCGTTTGAATGTAAAACGTACACTCAGAAGGCTGCACGTCCTCGCACAGGTGGTCATAATGTTTTGGCTCGTTCTCCTGACGCCGCAACAATCTCTCTGCTCGTGTTTGTGCTCGCGGGGATGTTTTAATTGCCGCCTATTGTAAGCCTAATAGAGGGCCGGTCGCGCCGCGGGGCCGTTGCCTCGCTGTTCTGAGCTCGTCCGCCGGAGCCGCTCCTCTGTCGGGCCGGTCCTGGCTGTACACGGGGGCGGGGAGTGGCTCGAGGCTGTCTGTCGCTCCAATTACGGCGAGCGCGGGGGCAGCAGAGGACGCGGCTTCACGTTCGCAGCCTCAAAGGGCGGGTTTCTGCGGGAGGGGCGGGTTTCTCACACTGGACTGGCAGCAACGGTGATTAATAAAAGAAGGAGGAAGAAAGGAGATTTTTGACCGTGGAAGGAAACGGGAGAAGAGGTACTCGCAGTGGAGCTGGTCTTTAGTTGGCGTAAAGGTTAGTATTTATGGAGATGCTTGTAGTTTTGAGCGTGTGTTTCTTCGCTTATCTTTGCACTTCTCTGACCACAGTGTTCGCCAACACAAAGGTCAGTGGTTTGATCCCAGCTCCAAACAGGGCACGCTGTCGTTGTGTCCTTGAGCCAAACACCGACGGTGGTGGAAAAGTACTGATCTTAAAGTGCCTATGATTTTTAATTTTGACTTTATTTATTGTATTTATACCTGTTGTACATATACATTATAGTTTTGCACCAATCGAGCAGGTGTTTGTGGAGAAAATGTGGAAAAATCTGTAGAAAATTGACAGGAAGTGACATCACACTTATTTCAGTCAAAGTTTAAGCAGAATTTACTCAAAAGAAACAACTATTTACACTCTCTTAACATTAATTCAACAATATAAAGCCGCTCTGATATATTTGTATATGTCAAAAAAGAAAAAAAAGCCCAGTGGTTGCTGGGTAATTTCCCAGTGTGATGTCATCAATTACAAACAGGAAGTGAAATTACAAACCTAAAAAATGTGCTATTCTGTGATAACATTTTCATAATTTTTAGCTAAATTCAAAATATATTTATCTTAACCTCATTTTAGTTCACCGAGTCGTCCGACCTGTAGGGGGCGCTTCAATCTATAACAGTGCCATACATTACAGACACTTGGGCAGTCCGAGCAGAGAAAAGTGTTTGTTTAGTAATAACAGTCAATATCAAAAGTATTGTCTAAGTTTACTCATTAAAGGAGGATGTGTGGCGCTCAAACTGCTTCACTGTGGAGCGTGGATGTTCCGGAAGGCTCCGCGTGTTCCCCCTTACCTCCGAAGTAAACGCTGGCGTCGGCGGCGAGAGGCAGCGGGGCCGCGACGTGCGCCGTGGCTCCTTCGTTCTGGTCCACGGCGACGCTGACCGAGTCCGGGCCCAGGGTCAGCCGCACCGAGTGCCACTGACCGTCGCTCAGAGCCAAACCTGCTCAAAACAACAGCCAATCACACGAGAGCGCGCTAACGATGGAGTCTGACCTGACGAACGCGGCGGTCGAGAGTTTAAAACGTCAAGATCTGGGTCACAATGTCGCTATTAACGTCACGCTTAACTTAAAGGAGCGGAATATGACTTTTCTGTTGGAGACGTCGCCACCTGCTGGTCTCTGTGGACATGTCAGCGCTTTGGGAGCGTTTCCAGGGCGTGGCCAGGGGCGGAACAGGAAGTTATTTCTAATATTGCACCAAACTACAACAAAAAAAAGGAACCTAGAAATAAATATGCACATAATTCTTACTGTTTATTGACAAAAATATTAAATCTACGCATTCAATGATCAAAATGATCACTAAAATGCATTGTTTTGCCAAGAATTGTTAAGTGTCAAAACAAGTAAATGTTGGAGACAAAAGGCAGAGGTGGGTAAAGTATTCAAACATGTTACTCAAGTCAGAGTATCGTTACTTCAAACTGATAATACTAAACAGTAGTTGTCCAAGAAAATACTCAGTTGGACGTAACTTATGAGTTTTAAGTAAGCTTAAAACTAAATATTGCATAAAATCTAAAGGATGGAGACAAAAATAAGAAAAACTAAAAGCTGAAGGAGCAGCTTGAATTAAGTAAGACAACTGTTACTTCAAACAAATATTACTTATACTGTAGTAGTAGGAGTAGTAGTAGTAGTAAACATGAGCTGTGAGAAAAGTAAAGTAAAGAAAAATGAGCGGACAACTTCTCACGCAAGTTATAGTGACGTTTGATACCGTACGCTGCGAAACGTTCCAGGCAAAGCAATGACATCTCCATGACGACCAGCGGGCAGCGGGGCCCTTACGCGCCGCAGCTTTAAAGCGGGCGTGGCGCGGTGCCCCA